>NC_091933.1:8632268-8932268 GCF_041260155.1 Ptychodera flava | reverse complement strand
AAAAAACATCAATTCAATATTTGCCCAGAATTTCTGATCTCTACAAAAGAGCACCGTAGACGCTACCTGGGTGACAGATAAACTCAACATGTTTAGTTAAACTCCTTTAGCTGCCAAATTCGGTAATATTCACAGTGGTTTGTTTTATGCATCTACTGCAGTATCTTGTTCTCCTCCCTGAAGCGTTATGAAATGTCCAGTATTTAGCGTGTCAATACAAACCATACAGTGAACAGTCAGGGTTGTTTTTGTTGAAAAGAGATCTCAGATCAAGTCCAGACTAGAATTCATTTTTCAACAATAACAATGGTCATTTATGTTCACACTGGTATGTTGCTAAATACAGCATTGGGTGTTCTATGTAGTGATAGAATAACAAACAAATGCTGATACACAGAGATGAACATTGAACAAATGCTAAAAATTACAGCAAATGTCTTTTAAGGTTGGGTTTACCTTGTAGCTTGTAAAGCAGTTGAAAGTTGCATGATAAAGAAGTGTTAATTTATGCAAATGTATGTAAATCACCTGATTTCTTGGCTTCTTTTGCCTCCCAATTTCAAAATTTCGAACGAATTTAACTCCACTCCGGCTGGGTCAAATTTTCTGCAATTTCACATTGTTTTTTAAATTGCTATATAACACAACAACTATCAATTGGTTTTGTTTGGCAATAAAGCTCTTACATTTTTAAAAAGAGGCATTTTGAATAAGAGGCATTTTAATTTTGCTGATCATGATTTTAATCAATTATTAGAGTCAGTCTTTAAACCCCTACAATTTAAATATGAAGATGGATAATGCCAAGTAAAATAGTTGTTTTTTTCTACATGAATACTATCCTTTCAAGTGAAATATTACATTTCAGAAAATACTGTCTAGTTTTCGACTTAAATTAATTTTTATCATTAATACAAAAATTGAGGTTTTTTACCCCAAATATACACCCACTTCATCCTTTGAGTAAACTACTGCTACTGCTACTCTTCTTTTCTGCTCCTTTTTTCTATGTTTCATTCTCATCAATTTTACCCTTTCTAAATTTTTTAAATGTTCTACATAACTTTTTACAGTGCTTACATCTACTATAAACTTTTTGAAAATAAATTTATGGCCGTCTCATCTTCAAGGTGCTTTTCAGCGAATAGTTTTTTAATGTTGAAAATAAAAATATTATGTATTACTGTCAAAAATATATGGTGAAAAATTTACAAAAGGGTTGATTTTCCAATAATCCTGTATGTGCATCCAGAAGATCATGTGGCACTGCACCAATGCTATGGTGTCGCATTGTTGAAATATCGTGTACACAAGAAATTTGCTGTAGTCCAAGAAGTGATCTCAGTGTGTATGAGGCTAGGAGAAATGTGGATAGGCTTACACATTGTGTATTGATGCTAATACTTTTGTGTCCCATTCATTCTGATATGTATAATCAAAGATTTCACAGTGGCGGCTGGCAGAAAAGGCAAAAAAACAAATTAACATGTATTGTTTCGTGTCATCTGAAAACATGCGCATCATGACTATTCTAAAATTAAAGTTTGTTAAAAAAAATTTGAAATATGAATGCTCTGTCAATTTTGAAAAATACTGCTGACAAAATGTGAATTTTGACTTACACAGGGTTATCTGCATTGTAATATGAACATTGGATTGTGAATGGAATGAGCAGAATAACACGTGAATTCATGTTTTGGATAACGTGTTTTGTTCAAGAAATGTTCTAAAATATTCCTCAGCATTGTTGCTTTCAGTGGCAGCAACTTGGTTTTATGACAACCAAATTAGAAAAAAAGAGAAAATTAAAAACAAGTTGGCTTTCACCAATTTTAATTCCTAATGTTTAAAACTTTCACCGTGAGTCTGCAAATATTCAGCATCATCAAATGAAAATGTATGCTGAACGTGTGCATGTACATGTACATCTCACTTTCCAGAAATATCTGGATATCTGCAAATGAGATGTACCATTAAACTTCAAGATATATATCACTTTGCCAATTATCTGCTCCTCTGATTTTCTGTTCACCATTTCTAACTGACATCTTTGCTTGTCTTTGTGTGCATCATATGTATCAGTGAGACATAACGAAAAAAGTATTCATATTTAGTAATTAACTTTCTTCAGAAATTTACAACCAGATATGTTTATTGCTACCCTTTCCAAAAGTGTGCCACTTGCAGTCCCTGCAAATCATTCTTTTTATAGTCACATAACCCTGAAATGATTTGTTATATCATCGATTAATGTCCACTAGGCCCTACAGTTCCTGCAACTTCTTAGACTAGATATGTCTATAATGTACCGTATAAGCATGCATGTATATATTAGGGGGGGGGGGGGGGGCCATGGAAAAAAAACAGGAAAGATGAGGGGGGGGGGCCATAGATTTTTTCTATAATTTACTAGGGGGGCCATGGAAAAAAATCACCGAGAAAATAGAAAATCCTCCACCCTCCCCCTGGAAGTAAATTCTGAATCGTCCCTTAGTCAGCACAACAAATGATATAAGGCTCTTAAAAAAACAGCACAAGCAATTAGTGCTATTTTGGTAATAGCCAGTGTATGAAATGGGCTACGTCATGACCTTTTTCATGCATTATCATGACAAGTTTTGTCAACTTCCATTGCCAATATTATACGTCTTCTCACTGGTCCAAACATTATTTTCATGCCAGAGTGAGCAACTTGAAGCACATATTTGCTGATGCTTATATAATCCTGGCCTCCAGTTGAAAAACAAAGTTTTTAACATCACAAACTGTATTAATTGACATCATGACAATGAAAAAATTATGCTTTGTTTCCAGCGTATGTTTAATTTTTTGTACATGACTGCAGCTATGCACTGTGGAAAAAAGGCGGCTGACTCACAGCGTGTTTGCAAGGTTATATCTGATTGGTCGATTGTCACTATTCACAGCAACTTAGGGAGTTTATTTGTATTATTTAATGGTAAGATTCTGCCAACCAATTGGATAACAGCTTCGAAATCGCTGCAAGTCGCCCAAAAAAAGGTCCATTAAGCACGGTGTAGGACAGGCTACTCTGACAGTCTCTGCAACTACACATAGGAAGCACCAGACCAATCATCGTCCAAAGTGCCCCTTTAAACTGACTAAAAATGAACATACACTAAGTAGCAAAATAAAGCACAGTGCTTTAGGCACCTTGGACAGTCAACCTTACAGAATAGTGCTGCAATATGGCCATTTTAGCAGACTGTTGTTCTTCAGGTACATGTACAATAATGTGTCATCTTTGTTCTATTTTCCGGAGATGAATGCTGGCTAGGATGTGTTAATATGCACTTGTGTCTGCAAGCAGCAAGTAGAGGTAGACGACTATTAGGAAACTGTCTTCTATTAGGACTCAGCAGACAATTTGCCAACAGCGCTTTAAAAACATCAATGGCTTCCCTGAAGAACAGAGGCACCATAGCAGTGTGTCAGATGAATTGTAAAGCCGACAAAGATGCCAACCTACAGACCTGTAGAGAATTGATTACAGTAGCTAAACAGAAAGGTGCCAAGGTTGGTATAATTAATACAGACATGACCAGACAGACTGACAATATCAAAAAAGCCTCTGTAAACCCTTGGATATTAGTTTTTGAAAAATCGTATTTATTATTCAGGCTAAGCATTTTAAGAAATGTTAAAAGACTGTGGATTTTGATAGTAAACTAAGTTACTAATTTTTTGGTATTTGGATAAGTTTTAGTGTGTATGTCATTTAGGAGGGATTTTTTTAAAATTTTCATGTTAATTTATCCTCTCATTGTCTGACTTGCATCAACTTTATATTTTTTCCTCTCATCACGTCACATATATTGTCTGTACACGTAGTTTGGGGGATTGCATTTTTTGTTTCTTACATCGCAAAGTAAGTAAATGAATTACATTTGTCATCCCCCTAGTAATCTGACTTGATGGTAGCAGTGAAATACTTTTCACAAATTTTCTGTTTGATACAAGGTGAAAGTTGATAGTTTTCTCTGTTTTATATGCCTTTTTCTTTTCAGATGGCATTTTTTCCAGAATGCTTTGACTTTGTTGGTGATAACAGAGACAAAACCATGGAACTTGCAGAGACGTTGGATGGACATGTCATAAAAACCATGAAAGCTCTGGCCAAGGATAATGATATGTGGTTGTCACTTGGTGGAATGCATCGCAAAGTAAGAACAAGTATCATGTCTGATGGTTTCCCAACGCTTACTTTTTTGTTCAATGGCGCCCTCTAGTGGCTAGCTTTAAAACTCATGCATGATGAAGTTGAGCCAACTGGTAATTTTGTAATTCCAATCTCAACACCAAATATATTTTGAACATAATTTTTAAAACATAGAAAGAATGTTTCCTAGCAATTATCCATTCATCTCTGGTCCCTCTGATGTTGTTCACTTAGTTGAGAAAAATAGGTTTGTAGCTTATACCAAAGCCAAGCTACCCCATATATAATAGAGTCAAATTTAAAAATAATAATTCAACAAACATGCAAATAAACATGTATTCAAACCATGAAAGTGAATGCCAAACGCAGAAAACTGGGCGCTAAAATCTCATACCTCTAGGACTTCAATTTCACAAGACAGTTCCAAACAGAGGCTGTGTAATTTGTTGTGTTCTGAAGTTCTGAGTGAAATTGTCAATGAATCCTGAATTACATTTGTCATTCCCCTAGTAAAATAAAGATATTGCCGCCAACATTTGTTACAGTGAGGTATATTTGTAAAAATTCCTGGCTATGGTTTTACACAAATATCTCTTATTCTGATTAACAGTGAAAAGCTAGCAGGCCGTCCTAATTTACTTTTGATGTATAACCCTGTAATACATCTTACACAAACATCTCATGTTTTTATACACAATTTACACAAATATCTCATATTCTGGAAGATTTATCATGATGTATAGTGAAAAGCTAGCAGGTATTCTCCAATTTAGTTTTGATGTATTCCCCTGCAATATCTCTTGAAGACAGTTCCCATACACAAATCATTTTTAAACTACCAACATCTGACCCTAATTCTACTTCATGTCAGCCACTTTAAAGTTCCAAATGTACAATGACTTTGTAATTTAAAGTCTATGCAGATCCATATCGCCATTTTTAGGTGTTGCTGAAGCTGTATAGCCACACAGGAAGTGGATCACAGCTTCAAGCCACTTTTTCTTGTGCTGTGCTGTGCAATATTCACACCCAGTGTGACATCACAACGTGCTCTGCCATGCAATATTCACACCCAGTGTGTGACATCACAATGTGCTCTGCCGTGCAATATTCACACCCAGTGTAACATCACATCATACAAATAAATCACAGAGTGGAACTGTCACGAACCAAATTCAACCTAACCAGATAGGTGCATGAAAATTGCAAAATTTTAACATTTCACATATATTTCTATAATGTGATATACCGTAATAACGAAAACATAAGAATAATGCTCTCAGAAAGTATTGTGTGTTAGTAGCAAGGGCTCAAATTGTTCCGCTTTATAGATGACCGGAAATCTTCCATTGTTTATTTTATTTTAAATTTCACTTGAATGATATGTACATGTTAAGAAGTCATTGTTTCTGTGGATAAATTTCAGGATGAACGTGCCGATTCCAAGCGGCTATTTAACTCCCATGTTGTGGTTGACAATCATGGTGACATCGCAGCTGTTTACGACAAGACTCATCTATTTGACATTGACATCAAGGGACATGTCAGACTCAAAGAAAGTGACTTCACAATTCCTGGTAGTGAGATTGCACCACCAATTGATAGTCCAGTTGGAAAAATTGGACTTGCAACTGTATCCTTGTTTATGCAGTGTATGGCTAGAATGGAAGCATTTCACTGTCTCAGATGCCTCAGATT
The DNA here is from genome assembly GCF_041260155.1 of Ptychodera flava. Lineage (NCBI taxonomy): Eukaryota > Metazoa > Hemichordata > Enteropneusta > Ptychoderidae > Ptychodera > Ptychodera flava. The sequence goes on along the minus strand of NC_091933.1, from coordinate 8,926,390 downwards.
ATGTTCACTGGTATATTTTTTCACATTTTCACTCCAGTTGAATTTCCTGATCAAATTTTCTCCCAAACTCAATACCTAGAAATAATTATTACAAATTTTATAAATGTTATTAAAGAGTTTTATATCCCAACATACCATTTTTAAAATTTCATTTCCCAACGTGGTCTTTTCTTCGCATATTTTGACAAATGCATTTGTGTATTTACATGCAACCTTATAGGAATTTGTACACATAAGGGATGCGGACTTGTGGATTACAAAAAAAATGTACTTGTTATTAATATTATGGTATTGTATATTATTTGCTTAACATGGCAGTGTTATGATTTACGTTTTCCTGAGATGTCCATAGCCCTGGCAAACCAAGGTGCACAAATATTGACGTATCCCTCAGCATTTACAGCAACAACGGGTGCCGCTCATTGGGAGGTGAGTTGGCTTAATTCCAAGGATATCTACATACATCCACAAAGCTATGATTATGTATTGTGTCCAGGGCATTATGCTCTATTTTGCAAGCTCCGCCAGTTTCATTTGAAATCAGTTGATATAAGTGGTCACTGAATTGTCAAATACGGTAGTCAACATTGATCCATGTGCATCAAACATGTCCTTCTATCTGACCATGCACTCTTTGATGGAAGAACAGTTGAGATGCCACAACAGTTTCAGTAATTGCTGTCCTGGAAAGTTTTAATACTTCCATATGCTGGTTAAGTGCTCAAGGGATTTATTAATCTTAAATGTGGAGTTTTAATGTAAAAATTAGGACTCTGTTCATCTGACGGATAGCCATGGCAAACAGTCTATATCTTCAAAAAAACACAGTGAGAATAAAGAGATCAGAGATGGCATTCAGCTTCACATTTTTACTATAGTTCACAGTGGTTTATGGAACTGGGGAATGTCTGACTATGAGAAACACATTGCTATTATTCATTCAATGGCAGGTTCTGCTTAGAAGCCGGGCAATTGAGATGCAGTGTTACATTGTAGCTGCAGCCCAGACAGGACGTCATCATGAGAAGAGAACATCCTATGGCCATTCAATGGTATGTAGCGGCAATTTGAACATTTATTGATGAATGTGTCACTCTGCCAAGCAGCTTGTCTTGATTATAATTGGAAATTGGAGTAAGAAATTGGAGGAAGAAGAGTTTTTAACAAGTAGATGTGCCTTTCTTCTGTACTTTGAACAAAAGTGAATTTGGAGAAAGCTGGTCCATAATTGTCTTCCCAAGCTAAAAATAGGATTTGAAAAATTCCCCTCTTGCCCGTTTGTTTTCTCCCTTCACACTCAATCCCTACCAGGAAATTTTCCCCACTTACCCTCTTCCCATGAAAAAACTCCCTATGCCTTTTCACCATCACAAACAGGAGTATTGGTCTCAGCCTCGGCCCAATGAAGAAGTTCTAAAATTTGCCCACTACAGCTGAGTGTAAGCAAGAGAATGAAAGTTCCTCAGTCCGCTAGTGAGAAAAATGCCTGCCTACCAAATTGCCATCTGCTGATATGAGAATATGTTACCCTTCCACCTGCAAAGATTGTTCATGAAAATCTTACACAAGCAATTTCCTTTGCTGCCTCTGGAGTATGGTTTTTTAAAAATCTCTTTTAAGAAATCAATTGCCATTTGAAAGCCTAGGTCTGAAGTAAGTCCATGAATGAAATAGCGCCCTCTTAGTGATTACTGTTTACAGTATCTGACACACGCATACACCTAGCCACTCTGAAAGGAGCCTATGAAATTTGCATAAAAGATCATGTTGTAGAGCCTTGTTTTTGTTACACTGACCGCCACTGCAGTGCTGCTTGTGCAGGATAAAATACGGCGAAAGCGTGGTCTTTAAATATCAATGTGCAGCAAAAATGTACAACAGTTAGAACGATAATTTTTGCTTTCATTTGTAGCATAAATACTAATGATCTGTTTTCCGAGGGTAAACTCACAAAAGTCGAGTAGATTTTATTGAAATCGCTACAAAGTGGGTGGCGAGGTTGACCCAACAAATGCGGGAGTAAACTTTACCTTTTTCATAAAACAGCTCAATAATGACCTTAGAGGTCTTAAACCAAGCCGAAAATTTCAGAAAATATTCATTTAACTATTATCAACATTTCGTGAAATTTTCATGACTGTGCGACCATGTGCACATATTTGCAGCAGTGTTGAATGTTGGCATGTAGTTACTATCATAGCTGTACACCCGTAACGTATGCTCCATGTTTGTTTACCGCGACCAAACCACTTCTCATACACAAGGGTGTTACATGCTTAATATTTCACTTTTTCAAATTTTACTCCTACAATCGTGTCACTGATGTTGTATATAAAAAGAGTATTTAATTAATGTCACATTATGACAATCAAGATTTTAAAAAACTAAAATTTTCGCTAGTTATAAAATGTACCAGTCAAGCTCGAGCACGGTAATGGGATCACCCAGCACGGACAGCCGCAGCTGTTTACCGGCTTTCAATAGTTGCACCCGCGTTCTTGTGTGCAGGATACAGGGTAGCCATATGTATCCATAGAGTTTTTGTGCAGTCGATGTTAGTTTCCTTAGTTTTTGTATGCTTGCTAGCTACTAGTATGTGAAAACAGCGAAAACAATCACTCATAAACGAAACAGCACTGCTAAATAAATGTCAGTAGTCTACTAAGCAGTGTATAGCCGCATACAACGTAGCCCCTCTCTCACTGTATAGTACTTTTTTTTCCACTTGCGCTGTCGACAACTTTACCAAGAAGCCAGACTAGCTGGCAGATTGTGTTTGCCATGAGGTAACACAAGCTGGCAGTCTAGCTTCCTCATCATAATCATTGAAAACATAAATAGAACCGAAAAAACTTGCTAAGTTAGCTGGTGAGTGCCGAGAAAGAGTCTCCAAGTACGCTCAAGCTTAGCTGTGGAAATGCAGTTATCTGTGGTGGGGTAGCGTGTGTGTATGTGGGTCATCACAAGGTCAACCCTTCCTGTACGCTGCACTATACTGGTCGCCATATTAGATTTAACACATAAACGTTGCTGCATAGTCAACTTCAACAAGATGTGTTTCAAAAACGGAGGCTTATAGCCACTGAGATTTTTTCAGATCATATGGACCTACTCAAGATAGTGTCGTCCCTCCTTACTTCTCATGAAAATTTGACTCTGGCCATGCTTTTGCGGCAGTGTTGAGTGAACGGCATTTTTGATTGCTCGAAAACCATAAAAATAAAGCAAACGCAAAAACGAATCAATAAAACCCCACAAAAAAATCATCGGCAAACACTAACCAAGAGTACAACTCAGCTGCTAACCGGAAACGATGCCGGGCTGAGATATCTGCAGATAAAATTCTGCCACTCACTGACTAGAGGGCGCTGTTCAAATTTGACGGTAATTCTCATTTAAATATGCAAATGAAGTACCCTCCTTTCAGACTGGTCTTTATTTATTGTAAGTTATTTTACGTAGGTGGTAGTTTATTTCCTCTAGATGCATGAATGATTGAGAGATAAGCCATTTACAGATCACAGCTTGTTCATGCAGCAGAAGAGAATAATTTGCTACTTTTTAACACAAATACCATTATTCAGTGTTCGCGGTGACTTTTTTCTCCTCGCGTACGGCATACGCATTAGTCTGCTAAAATTGCGTATTGGCTGGATTTGAGTGCGTAATTTCACTTCCGCACTCGATTGATGAAAAAACTGACTGCAAAATACAATGTGCCGTTGAATAAACCTACACTACATATTCGGATTTTACGATGTAACATTATTTTAATGAAAACAGTTTAACGAATAACTTGAACAATCTTGAAACGTAACGGCGAAGGGTATACATGCGACCGTCAAAACACATCGGGTAACCCAAAAGTTAGAGTTATGGCAGCTTATCCAGCCACTTCTGCAATGTTCAAAATTTATTGGGATTCCGACGAGCTCTACCGATGAATTTTTTTTTTTCAGGGACTCGTAGAGCAAAGTTGAAAGAAAACAGATTTGTCTGCTTAGACGCCATGCTGCATATGTGCTTGATCAAAATTTGGGAACAGCGAGACGCGATGATCGTGCACGGTTGGCATTTATATAATTTGTCGCAACATTTCTGTCAATCACACTTTGTGTCATAAGTTTCAGAAACTATCGCTCGCCTGAAAATTAGCAACGTAATTCATAGGCACAGCTGACAAGATAACGTGCCTAACGTGATAACGTATGAACTACGATGCCGATTTTTCAGACAACGCCCAGAGAATCAGAAACTTTCCACACAAAATGAGTGATTGACAGAAATGTGTTGCAACAAATTTCGTCTGGTTGTCGCCTAAGCTCAGTCGTGGGGAGTGCTTTCGGTGTTATCCTTTGCGTATAGAAAACGCATAACAATGAAAAAATGCGTAGAGAGTCAATTTCAATGCGTAAATACGCACGATTTTTGCGTAAACGCGAACTCTGATTATTACATGCCTCATATATCGAACCTCGCGCGCTCCATGGGATTCAATGGTAACTCGTCGATGACGTCGGGGGCCGCATAGTCATCATTGGACTGAAAGTGAACTGGAACTATTTTCAACTTGACAACTTTTTGATGTAAAAATGTTGAAATTTCATGTTTTGCATAGAAAATCTGGTTTTTGGGAAAATTTGCAGAAAAAAAATTGATAAACCACATAACAGTGGTTTATATATATCATTGCGCCAGTCGATGATGAAAATCGTTCCATTTTTTAACGGATTTTCATCTAAGATGGAAATAAAGCATTTGATTATCATTTGCCAATAAACCTAAATATTTTGAGAGAAAATTGTGTAAGAGAGGCATGTAATAAAAACATTATAGCCCAAACAAGGGACTATGTACCCTCGGGGCAGGAGACCATTTGCCCGACGTAAGGAGGGCAAATGGTCACCTACCCTCATAGTCCCATGTTTGGGCTGTAATATATAATGTCGATAGCCTTCATTTAATTCAGTATGCATTAATTTTATCAAAGAACAGACAAAACAAATATTTTCCATTCAATTTCCAAACAATTACAGGTAAAATTAGCAGGTATTACATTCTTATTCGTTTATTCACAGGTGGTTGATCCCTGGGGATGTATTGTAGCTTGTTGCCATGAAGGAGTGGATGTCTGTGTTGCAGATATTGATCTGGAGTATCTACAAAAAGTGCGGACAGACCTCCCATGCTGGAATCACAGAAGATATGACCTTTATGGCAAAATCCAAACAAATAGGTCCTCCCAGATCACAGATCATTAAATCAAGGACAACGGTGCAATAGTATAAGGATAGTACGTTCCTTGATCCATGATTAACTCATTGAGAACTATTGTTCCTTATATACGTGTACAGATACATGTCTGACTTCTGATTTGTATCATCTGACAAGGAAACTTGTCATAATAACATAACTATCTGTAATTCTGGTGGTAAAGTTATTTCTATTCACAAGTCTTCAGAGCTTTTTTTAAAAGGGACAATTACTGAGCTCAATTTTTTTAATTTACACAGTATTCAACAATACGGCTGCTTAACTTGAATCTAGAGTTTGTGGGAATGCAAATTAGTGGCTGTAAACTTTTAGGGCGATGCAAATTTTCCTAAAACAGTAATGACTTACAAATTGGATCAGTTGACTCTGAAGTATATGAAAGTGGATGTTCCATATTTTCATGAGAATGTTTAATTCAAATTTACACAGAGAAATATACCCACATGAATTAACAATTGCAGGAGCAACTATATTTTTAACATTCAAATTATGCAATGTGATTGTGGGATTATTTCAAGGAAAGCTGTGGTCAGTACTTCAAAAAGTTAACTTCTGATAGATTGGTATAATTTATATATACAAAAAAGTATGGAGTATTCAAATGTCACATGAAGTAAACTCCTGTTTGAAAGACTAAGTGTAATGTGTGATTCAAAATTTGAACAGGCAAGCAGCTTTGAATGACTGTATTCTTATGTATGTGGTTAGTAGCTTGTGTTATAGCAAGCACTGACTGTTGATGAGGCATGTAGACTATGTGCTTTGAATGCATAATCTAGTTCGTCACGCCAGACAAAGTGTCTGTGAGAGTTTTCACTCCCCAGTTGCTATAGAGTCCATGCACCTTGAGGACGGATATTCAGCCTCTCAAACTTTTACAATGTACTGGTATTTCTTGGCTACCACGTATTTGGGGCTCATTTTGAAGGCCATGGAGTAAATAAAGTTTTCATACATGATTGTGAAAGTAAAAAATTTGTTTTGTCCCATAGATTTATAAACACAAGGGTAATGGTCATTTTTGAATTTATGTGTTGGTAAATATTGGGTAATTTGCTGGTCTAGTACCAAACATTGCATGTTTACCCCTTATTTTTATTCTTGAGTTAGAAAGGGAATGGTTGAAAGTTTCCTTTAGGAAAGTTTGGCCATACAAAAGTGTAAGCCTATCAATTTCAAGGCACAAAATACATTCATGAGAACCAAGTATGCTCACAATGGGTACTCAGTAAGACACTGATGGACATAAGAGACTAAAAATGAGTATCTGGTAGTGCTGCAACTGAAATGGTTACCTGCATGGAACTGTGATCACGATGGTGACCTTATAAAACATGGATTAAAAAATTGCTTTCATGTGATTATATGGTGCTGTCAACCAGCAGCTTGTTGGCTTTGCATATAGCACTTTCCTTCTGCCTCAGCAAGTATTAGCTGAGAGTGGTCTAGCTCAATGAGCTGGTGTAATCAGATTCAGAAACAAGTTTCTCAACGCAATGGCAGTTGGTGTTGCCTTATCACACCATTAAGGGCAGAGAGTAGACGCTAGAATGGAGCAAACGATGGGCTGTCAAAGTGTCTGGGACAGTGGTGGAAATTGGGTATTACATCTTATCAATGGCAATAAGCATTGCTTTGTCCAAGATGCAGAGTGCTGACTTTATTTGAAAGACAGTTCCTTTGATACTTTTCTTCTGATTTCATGATAGACTAGAGTAAATTGGAACTTTGAAATTTCCTAATGGTTGAATAAATAACGTTTTGAACTGTGTAAATAATCTTCAATTTGATGAAGGTGGCTAGACTAGGAAGAAATGTATTCAACCATGCCAAATGTTAACTTAATTACACCACCATGGCCTTGCCCTGCTTTCTCTGACCTCATCATAAAGTCCCGTACACTCATGTTGTAAATTGAGCAAACTCATCGCAAGTGGGTTTTCCACAAAAGTTACACTGTCGCTAAATGATCAAACTCTATTTCCCAAAGTAGTACTTGAGAGCAATTTGACTAACATATCCAGATAGCTGAAGTGGAATTGAATGGCATCATTGTAAAAAGAGGAGCTATTAAAGATAGAGCTGAAAGTTTGATATTGACAAGAATCAGCCTGAGATCTGTACACCGTAATCCTCAACTGAAAACAATTTATCAATAGCAGTTCAGAAATAGACAAGACAAACAGGTAAAATTAACCGGTCAGTCTCCCTGTGACTGTGTAGGAATTAAGGAAGTGTAATAGTTTCATGAACCAGTGGCAGTATGATGTTTTCTATTTATGTTTTCTATATCAATTGCAAGTTCTTCTTTGACTATCCAAAGCATTGTCAACAGCATCTATATAGATATCTATAGATAGCATCACATCGCGTATAATAGTTCACGTTAAAAAACAAAATCATGATAAAACTGTCAAAAGTTACCACTGTTGGCCTTTTAAATGTTTGTCATTCACGTGGCAGTGCTGTATGATTGAAGTGAATTCTCACCATGATTGTTGTATGATGGCACAAAGCACTGCTGCGGTAACAACAAATTTAGTCATCCATAACCCTAAAATGTATTTTCCTTCTCATAACCACACTGTTTTCAAAAGAATTTTTCCTTAACGTATTCAGGGACTGCAAGCAAGGTGGAGCAATTGGACCTGTCATTAACCTGTAAGAAATAAACACTCTGTAGGAGTGTACCTGATTTCCTTTGTCCAATCTCACGCCCTACATTAAAATTGTTTACGCCTAAGCAGTCTAGCGTTTACCATACGGTATCTTGTGCGAGCTGTTGATCATGTTTTCAAAAACCAAGTTTGAAATACAAGCCTTCAAATCATTAAAACTTTAATCTCGGGAATGAACTTCAATGAATTATCTCCAGACTAATTGAATTCTTTGATAAGTTGTAACAGACTGCTTTGCTGAATAGGTCTCTGTACACCAACGATGGCACTTATCAGTAAATTATGTCTACCAGTACACTGTATGTTGCTTTTATCTGAGATGACCTAACCAGTCAAAACATGTTGAGTTGACATCAAACAAATGTGCCATCTCTGGCATTTGAACAATTGCACACACCGACGTAATGCAACCATTCCCTTGTTAAAATGCAGCAGTCTGTCACTTGCACATCCTGAATTCTCAAACACCACAGTTTGCTCAACACCAGACCTACAATCTTACAAATAATTTGAATGCCTTGTGAACTTTTGGTGTATTGCAATAGATATTCACCATAGTGTTTCAAATGCCTGCAAAAAGCATGTCGAGAAGACGAAACAGCTTTTCTACGAAACATGCAAGCTGTGAAGTGAACCAGGGATATGTATGTCAGACTACACTGCATTTGCAATGGACAATGTCTGCCTACAGTTTTGACAAGTCAGCAAGCATTATTTGCATGTAGTGACCCAGTGCCCCAGTTTGTGGGTGACACCAAATAAAAGAAAATATTAAAAGTCACCAGTTGTCTTGGGAATAATTGAAAAATTCTATGAGATTTGTTGTGTTGCTGTTTTGCAGTAGAATTGCATTGCAAGCTAAATTCATGTAAATGAACCAGTAATTTAATTAATGTTAAAATAATGGCATTAAAGGCAGTGTACCTATCGTATTTTTAGAGAGCTACAAGTGTATGCTGTTATGAAAATAAATTAAAATGCAAAGCTATAGTGGTTTACATGCAGACAGCATCATACACAGCAGACATGAACAATGTCCTCATACCACTATCACTAATTTACATTGCTGCTGCACTCTAGCTAAAATTATGCTGGGTGTCCCCTCTTATCTTGCAATTGTATAGGAGAAAATGAAAATTGGGTACACTTGTACTCTGGACAATTCTCTACAAATTGCACTCTACCATCAAAAAGTACACATTTTCAGCCAGATACTGACATTAACTCTTTTTTCTCTAAACAATAATGGATGAAAATTGTGTTGGGTAAAAAATAGAGGTCTAAATTCTACATTTTAGCAACATTTCATTGGTCAAAAGTTTGCTATAAGTACTCAGCTGACAGGGCAATATCCTACAATGTCACCCAGTATACTCAACTGACAGGGCAATATCCTACACTGTCACCCAGTATACTAAGCCAACAGGGCAATATCCTTCAATGTCACCCAGTATACTCGGCTGACAGGGAAATATCCTACAATGTCACCCAGTATACTCTGCGGACAGGGCAATATCCTACAATGTCACCCAGTATACTCTGCTGACAGGGCAACATTCTACAATGTCACCCAGTATACTCAACTGACAGGGCAATATCCTACAATGTCACCCAGTATACTTAGCCAACAGGGCAATATCCTACAATGTCACCCAGTATACTCTGCTGACAGGGCAACATTCTACAATGTCACCCAGTATACTCAACTGACAGGGCAATATCCTACAATGTCACCCAGTATACTCTGCTGACAGGGCAATATCCTACAATGTCACCCAGTATACTCTGCTGACAGGGCAACATCCTACAATGTCACGAAGTATACTCAACTGACAGGGCAATATCCTACATTATTACACCTCCCTCATTCAGCGTGCACTGCCATTGGTTAAACACGACTCACGTGACATGTAAAAGAACATGATGATGCCCTCTGCGAATGTGATGATGCCCTCTGCGAACTTGATGATGCCCTCTGCATTTGATATTACATGGATGACGTCATTTTACTTACTGCGCATCCTTTCTGCGCAAAACAAATTGTCGTTCGCTTGTTGTACTTTGCAGTCGGCAACTTATGGCTGCGAAACGTCATGCAGAGCTGTCACCGGCACAGTTAGACAATATTTTGATGCAAGTAAACAGCAAACGAACGAAAATGGCAACAAGGAATGCAATTTCTGTGTTCAGCGACTATGCAAGCAACAAATTTGGATACGCCACCGAGGAGATCGGCAAACTTTAGCGGCAACCCTAGACTCAGCACTGACAACATTTTACGCTGAGGTCCGGACTCAGAAGGCGAACTGTACTCGAAGAAGTCTTTGTGTTTTTGTTTCTTTGCATGTTTGCTTGTTCGGTGTAATAAAAATAATAACACATGAGAGCTTGGGCAATATCACGATTTTTTGCCTGCCCTCGGGCTGGTGGTAATGATCGAAATACTGATGATGCCCTCGCCTACGGCTCGGGCATCATCAGTATTTCGATCATGACCACCATCCCTTTGGCAGGCAATAAATCGTGATATTGCCCTCGCTCACATGTGTTATTATTTAAATGTCACCCAGTATACTCTGCTGACAGGGCAATATCCTACAATGTCATCAAGTATGCATGTTGTGTTAAACTTAATGACTAAAGAATGCTCATTTACTGTAAACACCCTCTTTTTTATTTGATTGCTTTTGTAAAATGGAAAACCGTAACCTATGAAATATCCTTTGCATGTACAGCAATTACCATGCAGAATTCCATTGGCTGAATTGAAGACAAGCCATCACAAGTAAAGATAACAAATGTACATCACTGACAGAAACCTGCAAAAGAAATAATGAAAACACTTTCCACACAAATGTGACATTTTTCAAAGAAGTTTGTCGTACAATCTGTTATCATTGGCGCATTTTGTAATAGCTGATGTTCAATCACTGGTGGTTATAGAATCCAGAAACACCACACTTTAGCAATCTGATCTGAACCACAGAACATTATTAAGAAAAGTGAGCAAATATATCTCTTTAAAACCACATATGTGTTTATGGACATGAATTTGACTGTTATTTGTTAATACGACCTACTATGGAAAGCAAATTGCAAACAAGCATTTAGATTTAGAATGAACAAATTGGTATTACTAATACATGTAAGTCAAAAACTTCTGTTGTTGATCAGCAAAGATGAATTTTTATAATGATTAAAATCTAGATGCAGTGACACTTTGAGTGACATGGATAATAATGGGTTTGCTGACCGCATAATTTCTACACAGATTGGAATGCCATCTTTCCTCTGTACTTTGACTGAGCTCCGATAAAAGCATCGCAGGGAGTAGAATTTGTTAGATGTGTAAATAACACAGAGATAAAAAAGCCCATTACAGGTATTTTATTTGTCGCATTCCCAGTTGAACTGTCTCATTATGTGATCCCCTACGTCTTTTGCCAATGCATTACTTCAGTTAATGACTTCACTCTCCCTAAATCACTCGAGTGAGATAAAACAAGACGATAAAACCACCTGTCAGGAGATCTCTTTATACCAATGCTCCAAAGATCCAAGCTCTTTCCAAATCATAGACGCGACTCTTAAATTCACAGAGAATGATAAAGTATTTAATACAGTCAAAAACTCTTACTGATAGAAACCTTTGAAATTCCTCATATCACACAGAACAAACTATTTCCTCTGATGGTTCTCTCTCAATCTGTGGTGGGAAATTTATGTGTAGCAATATACAAATCCATATTTTTTCCCAATTCCTTGCGTCAAATTCTCTACCGATTAATACACTTAATAAGAATTTGCTTGATAAAAATAATGTCAACAGAAACCCTGAAGTCTGTCTAAAATTATTGTCAGATAATACACTGATTGTAATTAAGACAACCTTGCCCTAGAAATCCCTCACTGTTTCATGAAAATTACAGCAGTGACAGCAAAATCATCAGAATGTAACTTGAGTGATAATGGTCGGATTATGAGCTGGACTTCAATGAAAGATGGATGGATGTTATCAAAATTATACAAAAGGGATGACATCTTCTCAGACTGCTACATTCAATGCGCCATATCCAGGTTTCATACGATTGTATTTGTAAGTAATCTTGTAAGTAATCTTCGAAAGCTAATTTTCTGTTATCTTTGAAGCCAATACCAGTGTCTGATGTGTTAAACAAACTCAAAGCTTCCCTCTCCCATCAGATATCTGTGAAGAAAAACAAATGTAAAAGCAAATCAGGAACTATATACATGATAGCTGACACTATAATGGAATTTTGACAAAATTAAACGAAAGCGCATCAACAAATACCAGTATTATATGTTTATTGACAGAAGATAATACACTTTGGACTTATAATGCTGTATAAACACATGATAAATATCTGATCACTGCAGTCAAATTGCTCATGGTCTGACAACTACAACCGGAAGACTTACAGTATATTTGTCCCACTTCTTTTCCGGATCATACGGCTCCCATCTACTGGCAGGGAAAATGTGTTTATTTCTCTCATACCAACTTCGTAGTACCACTTTACCTGCATGGGACTTTAAAAAGTAAAGAATATAATTAAAATCACAGGATGTGGTACACATGACGAAATATATGCTGTGTGTTGATAAACATTTCAAAAGTTGTAAATGTTTGGTACTAGCATGGTAGGATTTGGCTTCTCACCATAAGCTATGAGCTTTTACTTAACCTTGAAACCACTGAAAATTATTTGGTCCATTCCCGGTGTTTTCAATATGTACAGGAGAATGCGATGAAACAATTTACAAGTTAAAATAACACTGGCTTCTGTCATGCAGCTATGATTGGAACTCAGTCTAATACATCACACTGCAAATTTTAATTTACCCTGGGAACTTTGACTCTGACAATTAACAAAAATATTTGATATTCAGTAACAAAACAATTGGATATGTGAAGGTTGTGTTTCTGAAATTTGAAAGTAGCGCAATGACCTTGGGGTAGTATATATGCTTCATGACTGAAAGTTTTCAACATTTGCTCGAACTACCACAACAGAACTTATGAACTTTGTGTGATTTTAACTAATCATGCATAAATTAGCATAAATTAAGCATGTATAGCATATAACATTGGTAGTTTGAGTGTAAGCCCCTCCCTCGTATAACCATAGTTTTGTATTGCTGAACTAGGGGCTTTTTATACTCAGATGCATACAGTATATCTTTATGTATGGTTGGCATTTTATGTGTGCATTTCAACTTGCTAAAAGATGCACTCTACATAAATATACATTGCTGATATTTACTACGATTGCACACATCATTAGTCAATCAACTCACCTCATCTTTTTCAACTGTTGCATCATTTATGAGCCTGATATCATCATGGACATCAAAACTGAACAGCGGACCTGAAGCAAAACGTACAGGGCAGGAAGTCATTACATGCGATGAGAAGAACAATCCATAGGTCAATAGTAAATCATGGCATATTCCTGACATATATGAGAAATGAACATACTACCATCTGTACCGGGCCACACATCATGTCAGTTTGGATCTCAGTACGACAAAAGGTGACAGACATTTTCACTTTCATAGCATTAGTAGGTCATAAAATTGATCACAACATTGTGTGATTTTGTTAATTTCATTGGCGGTACAAAGTCTAATGAGGTTGCTGTGTTACATTTCATTTTGGCATGTCTGTGGAGATGAAAGCTACATCTGTTAGTTTTTGTGCCTTACATCATTCACCACAATCGGATCAAAGGTAGTATGGCCTAATGGGGTCTAAAAGGACTTATGGAAATTTGATAATTGGGTGGGCAGATGGTACATTGCATCTTCCTTCCATAATTCATCGCCTATTTTGTGCTCAAAAGAAGCTGTTGTCAAATTCTCAGCCCAGAATGAGTATGAACAAAGACGTGTAAGATTAGAGCAGTGTGTTAAAATCATCCCTCTAGTATATGTCAACACTATCCCTAAAGCATCCATACAAGATAATCACGTCTTAAAAACAGGAAATCGGATTTACTGTTATGGGATGTTTTTGCAGAGTTTTCACCAGAGATTTCAGTGTAAGGACAATGCACCTTCCTGACACGGACAATGACTTGTCAGCCTAGCAACCATGACTGCGCTGACTTTCTTCTAAGGTAGAATGCAACTCTCAGGGACAAATACTCCGACTATAAAACTTTTACAAAACTTTTAGATCTACTACTTGCGTGGGCTCATTTTGAAGCTCATGGAATAATTTAAGTTTTCACTGGCTTATTTTTGTGAAAAATCAAAATTCTATTTTTCCTCATAGAGTCAACACAGGGTTGGTGGCCATTTTGAATTTCAAATGTCAGTAAATATTGAGTAATTTGTTTCTTCACTATCAAATTTTGAAAAGTGACCCATGATTTTTATTCTTGATTTCAAATGGAATTGATTAAAGTTTTCTTTGAGAGTTTGCCCAAAAGTTTAAAACTTTCAATTTCGAGGTATGTAATGTCCCAATGCCGTGGACATGCCAACCTGTTGATGTGAAATTGCGTATTGCAGAGACAGTTGTGCATACATACATGAATTTTACATATTGGGATCAATGATGAGATATGGCTTGTACATACCGCTCTTTCCTCTGGCTTTTGTGACAATAAAGTCATAAAAACTGTAATGCTGGAAAGATAAGACTGCTATAAATGTCTGGTCTTTGCATTGACGCTAAAATATTCATGAAAATGACAGTGTTGGAAATTGGCAGCTTGAAAGGCATTATATTTTATAAATAGACTAGTATATATACATATGTAATATGTAATTCAACATGTTGCTTGTTTCTGTAAATGAATAATACTACTTGCTTTCTGTCTGTGCAACTCGTCATGCCACCTGAGAAACGATTGCATAAAAACTCACTTGACTTTTTTGAACCAATCTTACAATGTATGCATTGCTTGGGAAGATTAGCATGATAGGTTCTGCCTTCCCTGACATGTTTACGTCAGTGAACACAGGATCTTGAAAAACAGTTGAACAGATCAAAAACATTCCCCTGAGATGAATATTTGATACTTACATGTGGAATGATCAAATCTTCCTTGATGTACATCAGATTTTCCACGGTCGCTGACCTGCAGAAACACATTAACAAATCTTGTGAGCTTACAACAGTGCTCAACCAACTAACATGCTAACAGCTGGGCTGGCATAAATAAATGATAAAGTTGTTTTTTTTGCCACCGTTAAAGGAGTAGAGACACCCTGTTTTTGCAGAGCATTATGCTGGGAAAATTTAATAGCATACATTTGTGAAGGTACTGACCTCTAGGGAATGATGCTGTCCAACAACAACATTTGTTCTCAAATTACACACTCTCAGACTGATCCATTGAAGATTACATATGCCAGTGCAAAGTGTAGCCTTACGTACAACTCAGTGTAACAGCCATCCAAAGACTTACAATGAATTCTAACTAGCACAGTGAGTGGGAGAATTTCAAACATTATCAGAAGAATATGCCTCAAGTTGATTAGGGAAGGCACATGTTGTCAGATCAACTAAATTTTCCCCCTGAACCAGATTGGAAGCTGAACTCATTGCAAGATACAGCTTCTATTTTAAGTTTTCTTGATTTCCAGGTTTTATTGACACAAGACAAGCACAGAGTTTTTTGAGAACAGTAACGTCCTAAGGGCATTCTACCAGGGCTTCCTGTAGTATGGACAAATGTTGACAAACTCTGCAAACATATTAGATACGTCAACCGAGTAGTTTCTCTACAATCTGGTACACTTAAATGGCTTGGAGGAAAGACACTGGATTGACGTGCCCCCGAGACTACATCCCTTTCTTGCCAGTCTAATCTTGTGTGGTAAATCTATCAATCCAAGCCCTACATCTTCAAAAGGATAAACAGGAGCAGTACGCTACAACTCAAATTCACAGCTTCGCTCCATGGACATGGGCCCGGGGGCACCGACGTCCTTTGTGCCTCCTTACCGTTTATTATTTGCCATAAATGTGAAATCTGGCAAAAAGTCAAATTGTTTGGACATAAATGAAAGTTAATGTGAAAGTGAATCAAGAATAGAGATGGAACTCAATAGGATCAACAATATCTAAGACAGGAAACGGTGAACTTATATGATACAGAAGGGAGAAAATTTAGCCACAAACTATTGTAATATAATGGACAATGGCTAATCTAAACCAAATTACTTAAACTGGATTGTTGGCATTGATTACACATGTATTTATTGTCCATCAAATAGAAAATAAATTTGGGCCATTGACTAAAAAACATTTGCTTGTTACACTCACCACACTTGTACTTAGTATTTGGAGTGTACACCTATCTACAATACAATGATAAAAAGTTTGGACTCTGAAGGTCAACAGTGCATCTTTAATGTATGAGACTAAATAAGCTTACCCCTCAAGTATGTATAGGCCAAAAACAATATTTAATTTTGAATTATGTAGTGCAGGGAAGGACATAGAATATGGTGAAAAGCAAACTAAATATAAAAACTGAATATACAATTATATGGAAATGTTGTTTTACAGTCATGAGTATCTAGTGTGTGCCGAGAGACATATTAAAATTGGACAGTATCATCCTGACCAGAGTTTGTCTGAGTGGTTGTTTCCTTCTGATTTTCTGACACGGTGATAGGTACAAAATATTATGTTATTCACCATAGTTAAGCAACATAGCTTGCATTTTGTTCACAGTAGAACTGAGTTTTACATGTAAGATAACTTTCTCATAAACTGTAAATTCTGGCTTGTGGCAGCTCAAACGTCGCAATACTACATTTTTTGATATGATATGGAGTGACTTGCACACATATGCAATATGCAGTGACAGTCGATATATTCATAGTAAGAGTCTACTACATTCAAGCATAGTGATGTTGACAACTACATGCATGCCAGTGCACGATTTCAAAGTAGCCAGGAGGAAATTCTAATAGTCTTTTAGTGGAAATAGGCCCTATAGGTATTAAACACAGTGAAACAAACAACATTAGTTATCGTGACCTTGCTAAAGTGCAATCTCGGATCATGTATGATCTGATGATTATGCCGTGATTCTGAAGTGCGCGTAAATCGGTCAACATAAGCACACATAGACTCTCGCCAGTCGCTTGTACTGCTTGGTCTCGCGTAGCTTTCGGTATTTATACAAGCTCGTGCCTTCGGCACTCGACCTTGCGCCTTCGGCGCTCGATCGCCTACGTTGGATTACTACCGCAAGTGACTCCGGATCCGGTCAAAAGAAGGCACGAGGACTGTCGACAGTCTAAAGCACACACTGTCTTCAACAATGATGCTTCGGCGCTCGATCGCCTACGTTGGATTACTACCGCAAGTGACTCCGGATCCGGTCAAAAGAAGGCACGAGGACTGTCGACAGTCTAAAGCACACACTGTCTTCAACAATGATGCTTCGGCGCTCGATCGCCTACGTTGGATTACTACCGCAAGTGACTCCGGATCCGGTCAAAAGAAGGCACGAGGACTGTCGACAGTCTAAAGCACACACTGTCTTCAACAATGATGTCAAAATCAATGCACAACTGTCGAAATTACCCAAAATAAGCAACAGAAAACTTAAAGTTATCGCTGTGTCGAAAGGACAGTACATCAACATAAAACGACGCTAGTTTGTTATGACATGGAGGTAGAAGGACAGAGCGAATTCTCTCGCTCTCACCCAGCTATTACTAACGGGCCGCCGGTGGGATTGCCTCGCTAAAGCAATGGATTCGCCGGTAACGAAGGAGCGTTTCGTGCCAAAAAAATACATGACAGCAACAAAAATACAATCACCGTGAACTTCATATTTACAAAACATCATCAAATAAATGCTAAAAGCTTCAAAACGTCAAAATTCGCACAAGACCGAGAAACAAGACAGCGTCGGTTTGATTTTTCAAAGTCCTTGCCAGGAGCTGGTCCTTGCAAACAACGCTAACTTGTTATATGCGCATGCGCATATTAAGGAGAGACCCATTTGATTTCGGGGGCGGGGGGGGGGGGGTATGCAGGAAGTGGGTATGGGAACTTTTTTTGTCAGAGAGACAGCATTTTTTTAATTTCAACTGTCACACCTGCATCAATTTTTTTATCAAATGGAGTAGCAGTGCAATTTTTCAAATTTAAGCCAGTGTTTCACATATCACAGGATGGTTTTATATATTCATTTTACATTCCAACAAATGAAAACAAAATGGAAAGTCTAGTATATATACAACTTTAAATTATAGAACACTTTTTTGGCAAATCAACAGTGATCAGTACTATACCTGCTTTTCTTTATAACAGTCAATTCCTTTTAAGTTCTCAGGGAGATGTTATCTTTTGTGGTCAGAGAAACAAGGCTCACACATTGTATTTCATATATTTGTTGTTCCTCAATTTTTCTTTGACAACTTGTAATCTTTCTAACATATTTATATTGAGAGAATAATATATTGGTTTTTACACTAGTTTATTGACTCCTGTCTTGTGTTTTCAATTTTCACAATGTACAGAAGTCAAATAGTCCCATCTAGATATTGCCTGTACCATTGAGATATTGCAACAGAAATCCAGAAATATGATTTCTTGGGTCAGAAAGGGAAGGAAAACATCGAGTGCACTGAGGTGTAAAGTAGTGAATGCTTATATCATAAGTGCTGGGAAAAAAAAAACACATGAGAATTGCTTGTGGTAAAAACATTTGCGCTGCCTATGGCAGCATGCTAGCAAAGAACACATGAGAATGAATTTCCAAAATTTTTGCTCATTTCAACTGCATTATGACAATTCCTTTTTTATTTATTTCTGTCTGTTATGAGAATTTTTTTCTCAAGCCATTACAGGCTTATTTTTTTCTTTTATTTCACCTGGTGACAATTTTTTTTCTCAAAATCCTCCATACCCCCCCCCCCCCACAAATCAAGTGGTTCTCCCCTAAGTGAGTCCCTGACCTATGCGGGCCAGTGGATTACTTCCTCAGTAGAACTGATATGCCTGCCGGTACCATCATTCTTCAGTCGATCAAAGGCGCCTTTCGTACCAAAAATACACGACAGCCGCAAAAGTGTATCACTGTCAACGTCATAACTATAAAATATATTGAAATGCACAGTGAAACGTTCACAAAGTAAAAAATGTGCCCACACCGAGAAACAAGATGGCGTCTGATTCGATTCTCAACTCAGATTTTGTCCTAGAGTTGTGCGCATGCGCAGACGGTAGCTTTAACGAAAGCGAGTCAAAATCAAGTAAATATAAAATAAAAATGGATAAAAATATTGTTTAAAAATAATACAAGGCATGTATCACCAATTTTGAACATTTCTGACGGCATTTCAACTATACGAACACCCATGCCAAATATCACAATAATCAAATCAGTGGTTTTGAGGAAAAATTGAAAATAGTGGTTTTCACAAAAAAGCTAAAAAAGTGACTTTAAAATGATTCAATCGAAAAAAGAAAAAAGACCGTTTGAGATACATGCCAAGTGACCACCAGACCAAATTTCAGAAAAAGTTACTGAAGCGTTTCTGAGATACCTGCGTCCACAGCATACGGCCCACTGTATGCAACAACAGAGGCCGCGTCATCACATTAGTACTTTGGGCCAAAGGCCCAAAGGACTAAAAAGGAGTATTGACTGTACACCTGGCTATTGCACATGTTCATGCTATGCAAACACAGAGATATCACCACTGTTGAACTTGATCAACCGAAATACACACTCACTGTGAGTTTCCATTTTAAGACGAATATTGGTAGGTCTGTGATCAGATACTATTGAAACAGAAAGATTTTTATCATCTTTTAACTGTTTCAAATTCCAAAAAATACAAATCAAACCAAATTTTCTGAAGTATGTTGGTATTATTCAGATGACTATGAAAGTCACAATTCAGCTTTATCAGATAATTTTATCACCCTCCCTCACAAAAATGTACCAATCTGTTCAATAAGAGACAACCTTCTTCCGTTGAGAGTGAAACAAGCAAAGCCTTGAGTGTTGCTACACGTCCAAATTAGAGAGAATTTTTAGCATTTTGTCAATAACAAAGCTCAGAAGTCATGAAATAGTAAAATACCTTGATGTACATTTGAGAATTATTGAATGACAGGCCATTATCCATAGCAACGTTTACAATGAATGTCCTTTTACGGGTAATTAAGAATGGCAACCATAGAGCTGCACTGAAGTGGACATCTGTGTCTAATGAAGTTCAGATGCTAACGACAAATTTCATCTTTATTTGATCTATTACCTTCATCATCAATTACCAATTAAGGTAGCCGTGGTATTATCTGATGTATCCACCTTCTGACATTGCTGAGCAGTATCACAGATGGGTACGATGTTTTATACTCTTAAACAATCACCCATTAGTTTCGTTGTGCCTTAACAAGGACAATCTTACCTGGCAAATATGGCCACCTGAGACATGCAATTTAGCCAACAGAGAAACACTGCCTTCACAAAGTGTAAATGTCTTATTCTCACATAAAGATATAATTATTACACCCCTGGGTCTAAAACCTTGGTGCACCAATTATCTTGATACAGCTGCATCTGTAACCTTCAGATTCCAGTTTCATTGTAGCATAAGTTTCATTCAGTGAGTATTTGATGGAATGCAACGTTGTGATCAAAATAAAAAGAATCGTCCAAAAACATTTACAAGAGCAAATTTCACCACAACATTGAGGCATATCTTCATTTTGTTATCCCTTAGCCAATTACAATCAAAATTACAGTCAATGATGTTTGAAATAAGTTTTTGTCAAAACATGAGAAAGTTGGCAAAAGAGCTCTCTACAGAATACAAATATGCAAATTGTATGTAACTTTGAACATATGTTAAAGGCCCGATAGCTGTATCTTTTTCATATCATTTTTGTGATTTTACTTCCAAACTAAAATAAGTTCATGGGAATGTACTCATTGAGGGGTGTTTATACAAGTAGAATAAACTGTCCACCGGGACTACATGTGCAATTTTGAGCAAGATAAATAATAAATGTTTGCCCAAACATAAAATGGCGCCGTCATGCAAATAAAGCAAAAACACAGTACACAGTGCATATATGCATTGGAATCTTCACAGAAACAACAGAGTAGTCCAATATAGTGCATAGGACTGAATGTTTTCCACTGGGACACCATATGCTATGTTTTCTTTGTAATATTACCAATTTTTAAAAATGGCGGGAAATCAAAATAACGGTGAAAATTTAAATTTACTTGTCCAATTTTTCAGTGGCAAAAGACTATATCCTTTAAATCTGTAGAATTTAAAGAAAACCAGAGAAAAAAGAAAGCCTTTTTAAAGAAAGCCTTTTTCAGGTTAACAAATTTCAAGAGTTACAGCTACAGGGGCTTTAATTACAGCCTTCCTAGATAGTATGTATAACAAAAGCTCAATCAGTACAAGGAATTTCAGAAATTCATGAAAAATCATAATATGCAACTTTGTAAAGAATAATTCCACCTAGATCTAAAAGACTCAGCAAATTTTAAGATAAATCTTAAGGTAGATAATAATCAAAACATTTGGTATAGTTAAACTAGTTGCATTTGCTTTGGCAGTATTTAAGTAATATAATCCACACATAAGGTCAACAAATGGATGGATTTAATCCATTGCAAAGAGCCATTTGATTGAGTCACTTGCATTTTGCATCACTTTTCTTTAGTACTCACTTCAGCTCATGGAAATCCTTCCGAAGCATTTCAACAGCCTTCTGCAAGAAATACTGTATGGTACTGCCTTTCTTCATCTGAGGATGGAAACAATTGGATTGTTTAATGAAATGTTAGTGTTGAAGAAAGATTGTTGGTACCTGGCTGGAATACACTGCTGTGTACAGATCTCATCATATACCTGTATGCAATATTCCAGAGTGTGGAGTTATATAGAAAATGTTAAATGAAGGTACTGGAATGGCACCACTAATTGACTCGTGATAAATATAACACTATAACAACACATGCAAAACAGGTTCTTATAAAATCCCTTTATATCACTGGCAAAGTAAAATTAAGGCGTACAAAGAAATCTGGAAAAAGTACCAATATACAATGACTTGAATAACCATTGCCTGTCAACACATTTGTTTGTGAGAATAGGTGTTCACAAATATTTTGGGCAGACAGGTTGGCATTTTCATCTTTATAGTAGGTGGGGAGTGGAGACATGGGCAGTTTATTTCTTATTCTTGACTGGGGAAATTTCATAATTTCTTATTCTTGACTGGGGAAATTTCATAATGTTGCTTCGCACACAATCTGAAAAATGGCACAGTGGATGGATATAGATAGAGTATGATGTTGTTCTTGTTATTAACTTAAAAGGAACTCACACCGTCTTCGGCATCACATTCCATGGTGACAATAGTTATTGAACCGCTATTTCAGCAAAGTTTGGTTGTGAAGGGGGTTAAAACATTACAAAGACTTCAATATGATGCAAAGCATTGGCGATACTGAGATTGGGCGGTTGTTGAACCTTTCCTAATCAACGGAAACTGAGAGAATTCACTGATACACTGTGCCAGGTTTAAATCACGACCTGTGCAATGACATTGTGTCATAGAGACACCATTAGTGTAATTGATTCAGAACATAAAAGAATCTATGCATATTTATCAATGACTAACAGACAGCACTGACAATAATACTTGATTTATCAAATTCATATCTTTTGCAGAGATACATGCATCTTTACTTTATGCTTATCCAATACTGCAGCTAAAAGCCATTAACCAGATAAAATCTATTATTGCGCATTCTGGAGATTAGCAGGAGATTAGCATTGGTAATTTTAAGAAGGACATCCTCCATTAAATCTAGAAACTGTCTCAGCAGAAAACAAATTTGTGATCACAAAATATGCAATACATGATCAAGATGAAACGGCTCATTGACTAATGTAACTGGTGCAGATATTCCTACCTTGAACTTGCACAGAAAAAAATCGTTGTGTGCACTAAAGCTTTCATCCAAAGAACCGCTTTCAGAAGAAACTAGGATTACTATACTAGTGCCACATAGAAACAACAAATTTTTTTTGACCTGGTGTTTGAAGTTCTAATCAAACTTCCCTGCCACAACTTTGCATGATCACAATGTAACTACTCTTCAAACACTTTTTACAAATTAATGTGAGCTTTACAAAAAATTTTTATGATCACAATGTTACCCCTTTCCATAAAGGTGTGAACAAAAAATAAGAGTACAGGCATTTATAAAATGTCATGGGAATAATATCAATATTGTAATTACCATAGTTTTACCTAGTGTTATCGGCAATGCTTAAAATTACCATTTTGTAAAATTTCACCATTTATCAACTATGTGAAGACTGATTTGGTTTATCCCAGTCACATTCATTTGTCTAAGTCTACTGAAATGATAACGCTTAATTCAACTCCTCCACTCTTTCTCGATGTTAATCGCCGCAAAATTTCTATTACAAAATCCTTACATATAAATATACAGATTTCACTCCATGAAGCATGCGACATCTATGAGTGAATTACAGCTGGTGAAAAACGGAACAATGTAGTCTCGTAGTATGGATCCAAGGACCATGCCTTAAACAGCATCACCCACTATAATTTAGGTAATAGTATTATTTTGAGTACGCCTTGGAGAAAATATATCTGATTTGATTCTGAAGTATAAACATATTTCCTCTACACTAATGAAAAGTAGGTCTGTACACGTTACAGTGATTATGCCTTGGGGACAATTTTTCCGGAATCTGAAATTTTCACAATATTTTTCTGCTCTACCACTTGGCTAGACTCATTCTTTAAGCTCATGGAGTACCGTAAAAACCCTATTGATTTGACCACTCTATTAATTCGACCACCGTATTTTCTTCTAAAAACGTAATTTTATTTTACCCATATCAGTTTGACCACCTTTGGAACTTGAAACTTTCTTAATCTCTAACAATTCGACCACCCAATCATGACAAGCTGTTTTGAACATTTTATTTTCTATAAAATACACAAAACAATACACTGTACAGCACAGAATGTCTAAGTTGGGACTTCATGAGTCATCTTTATACGTTTCAATCATCCAAGATGGTAAGCATGTCATTTATGAACTGTCAAAAAAAGTTGAAATCTCTAATAATTTGACCTCTAAAATTATTTTGGCTTTGTTAATTTTCTAATGATTTGCCAGTTTAAATTTGATATTATTTTTATCTGGTCAAATTGATAGGGTTTTTAGGGTAATTGCCGTGTACAATGTCTTTTATCTGCAAAAATAAAAAAATGTACAACTTTCCCACGGAGGTTACGCAGCATATGAGCAGTCATTTTCACTGTCAAATGACATGTGGGTATATTTCAGACGTATTGACTAATCCCAAACTTTGAAAAGTACCCCCCTGATTTTTTTGGAGAAAGTGAATATCCTTAAGCACATAAGAGCAAGTTAGAACTTTGTGTCTCAGGGCGCATTTTACCTTTCATGTCGAGAAACACATTCTGAACTATCCCACTTTCAATCTTTTGATGAAATTTTGAGTTTGCTCATAATGGCTACACAATTTATTTGAGCACTCCTAACTGAGTTACAGCTCAGGAGACTTCAATGTAATTCATCTTCCTTCCTGTTTTCAGGAAATCTTAAACATGAAAATGTCATATTATTACTTCCACTCTCAATTGAACCTGACATTTACCATTTCCAAATGTCAAGACTTTACAAATCCTACTAGTCACCGATAACGTCTGCAATTTTCTGTCTGAAAAGTACCATTGACTTTTTGTTTTTCCAGTACAAATTTTGATTTCGGATAAACTCTACTTTTCCAGAGAAATTCCTTGCTGGTACTTTTTTGAATGAGTTCATATCTGTCATTTTACAAATATAATTTCTCTTTGATGGTTTTCCGGCCTTGAAGGTGGGTTTATTTTAACAATCACTATATACAGTCTGATAAATCATGCATTTTTACAACTATCATGTTTCAATAGTTTTGTTGTTCGTCAATGAAATTTCTTTGACTGACTGCATAAGCTTTGCGTTTAAACTACCGCAGTTGTATTACTTGTATATCCAATCTGAATTTTTCTCTTATCATGTTTTCAGCATGTAGCATCAACATTACACAAATACCCTCCAGGCCTGATAAATGAGTATCAAACTGCTAAGCTAATGTATTGAGCCTATTCTTCAAGATCACTGAACTCTTTCTTTTGTGATCCAAATGCTTTTAGAATTTAGAAAGTGAAGACAAGAAAGGTATTGCCTTGGTTTAGAGACAAAGGAAAGAGGCAGAGATGGTCTCTGAATCATTCTTATCACCAAGTACATGAATGAATCTTTCCATGGGAATATCAGAGACGTGAATTATGTATGGATGATATTTTCATCACACAACATCAAACAGTAGTTCAAAAATAATAAGTGTCAAAGTCAAATTCTGTGGTCTTAGGACCTATCATAGACTTTGGAGAATCCATGTTCCAACAAAATTTGTCAAGCAGTGTCCATGCCTAATTCTGTGGTCTTACTTAGGACCTATCATAGACTTTGCGGGATCCATATTCCAACAAAACATGTCACGCAGTGTTGATGCCAAATTCTGTGGTTTTACTTTAAGGACCTATCATAGACTTTGCAGGATCCATGTTCCAACAAAACATGTCACGCAGTGTTGATGCCAAATTATGTGGTTTTACTTTAAGGACCTATCATAGACTTTGCAGGATCCATGTTCCAATGAACAAGTCATTGACAATGACATAGTCCCCACTTGTGATAGGCGTATTAGTCTTGATGGGGCAGGGAAATGTGGTCATTAAGAAGTATCACTGGAGTGTATATGTTCAAATCTATGGACACATAGGTCTATGTCATTGTTCCCAATTTGCAACAAGAGGCATGTCTAAGTTATGGTTCTAAATCGGGAAAAAAGATCAGACCTCTAGCTGTATTGGCCAGCCAAGAAAAACATATGGGCATAATAAATGAGGTACAAGATGTGACATCTTAAGGTCTATTATTCTATCAAAATTAAAGCGTATAGAACTTGTGGTTACTGAGTTATGCATATATACGCTTAATCAAGGTCAAAGGTCATCAAGGTCACGTGACATTTTGAAAAAAAAATTGTAATGCTAATTAATTCATATATGCCAAAATTCAGACCTCTAGCTCTATTGGCTTGCCACAATTATATATATATGCATAATTAATGGAGGTAAAGCATGTGCTGTCATAAGGTCTCCCATCCTACTAAATATAAAGGACATAGCACTTGTGGTTACTTATTTATTGACATAATCGTGTATTTTAGGAAAAAGGTTATCAAGGTCACATGACATTTTGTCAAAAAATTTCTATCCTATAGTCTATCCCTATATACCAATCATACATCTAGCTCTATTGGCTCGCTCAAAATTAGATATGCACATAATTAATGAGGTACAATATGTGGCGTGATAAGGTGTCCCATCATACCAAATATGAAGGGTGTGGCACTTGTGGTTCCTGAGTTATGGACAAATATGTATATTTCAGGTCAAAGGTCACCGAGGTCGCATGACATTTTGTCAAAAATATTGTCTTGATAAGTTATCCCTATATACCAAAAATCAGACCTCTAGCTCTATTGGCTCGCTCAAAATTAGATATGTGCATAATTAATGAGGTACAATATGTGGCGTCATAAGGTGTCCCATCATACCATATATGAAGGGTGTAGCACTTGTGGTTACTGAGCTATGCACAAATATGTATATTTGAGGTCAAAGGTCATTGAGGTCACGTGACATTTTGTCAAAAAAATTGTATTGCTAAGTTATCCCTATATACCAAAAATCAGACCTCTAGCTCTATTTGCTCACTCAAAATTAGATATGCACATAATTAATGAGGTACAATATGTGGCGTCATAAGGTGTCCAATCATACCAAATATGAAGGGTGTAGCACTTGTGGTTACTGAGTTATGGACAAATATGTATATTTGAGGTCAAAGGTCATTGAGGTCACGTGACGTTTTGTAAAAAAAAAATGTATTGCTAAGTTATCCCTACACACCAAAATCAGACCTCTAGCTCTATTGACTCGCTCAAAATTAGATATGCGCATAATTAATGAGGTACAATATGTGGCGTCATAGGGTGTCCCATCATACCATATATGAAAGGTGTAGCACTTGTAGTTAATACTGAATTATGGACAAATATGTATATTTGAGGTCAAAGGTCACCGAGGTCACGTGACATTTTGTCAAAAAAATTGTATTGCTAAGTTATCCCTATATACCAAAAATCAGACCTCTAGCTCTATTGGCTCGCTTGAAATTGGATATGTGCATAATTAATGAGGTACAATATGTGGCGTCATAAGTTATGGACAAATATGTATATTCGAGGTCAAAGGTCACCAAGGTCACGTGACATTTTGTCAAAGTGTCTGAGATATCTGCGTGAACGGATGGACTCATGGATGGACTCACGGACGGACATGGCCCAATCTACAAGCCCCCTGGACTTTATCTGTGGGGACTGAAAACTGTGTCACTGCATCCTTTTTGCAATATGAATACGATGAGAAACTAAATTTTTATTTTTCGTGGCCTTATACATGGGAGTCTATGGACTGCCTTATACATGGGAGTCTATGGACTGCCTTATACATAAGAGTCTATGGACTTCCTTATACATGGGAGTCTATGGACTGCCTTATACATGGGAGTCTATGGACTGCCTTATACATGGGAGTCTATGGACTGCCTTATACATGGGAGTCTATGGACGTGAAAACTAAAAAGTCCTCTAACACGGCCAAATTTGATCGCATTGTGAAACAAATCGACGTGCATCTGTATGAGGTAGGGTACTCCTTGTACCAAGTTTGAACGAAATCGCTCCAGGCGTCTCTGAGATATCTGCGTGAACGGACGGACGGACGGACGCACGCACGCACGCACGCACGTACAGACATGACCAAACCTATAAGTCCCCCCGGACGGTGTCCGTGGGGACTAAAAAAGTCCAGCAGTGTTGATGCCCAATTCTGTGGTCTTACTTGGGACCTATCATAGACTTTGCAGGATCCATGTTCCAACAAAACGTGTCAAGCAGTGTCCATGCCTAATTCTGTGGTCTTACTTAGGACCTATCATAGACTTTGCAGGATCCATGTTCCAATGAAACATGTCAAAGGTTAATAAAATATGATAAATTAGTAATACAGAGAAAAAAAGTTTTGTTTTGTTTCTGTTGCTTGTTTTGATTTTGTTTTCTTCTTGATTTGGGGGGTGCTTATAAGATAGTAAAGGGGTCAATGCCCTGGGTAAGTTAGTTTGATAAGAGCAGTGATGATAGTGTCTGCCATACTGGGAAACTACTTTGAAGAACTAAGGTGACATGCACAAATTTTTTCTTTTTACTTTTTTAGTGGGTATTCTGATGGCATTCACTCTGACACACCAAGGAGTGAAGAGAACATAATATTTAGCTACTATAGAAGCTATTGGGATGGGTATCCGTCCAGCGTCCATCGTCACTCTGTATGTATGTATGTATGTATGTATGTATGTATGTCAGTTTGTGAGGCGTCCGTCCAATCAAATGTCTTGAGAACCGCAGTACTTACTGATTTGATATTTGTTGTGTAGATTAAAAATATGATTATGAGAAACTGGTTTTTTTTTAATTTTTTGATATTGTTGAAAATATGCAAATTAGTGCGAAAAAGGTGTTTTTGGTAAAAAATCTTCTTCATAACCGCTGGTCAGACAGCTTTGTTATTTGGTATACAGGTCCCTAGGGATAACCCAACTTGGATTTGTTCAAATTGTGATGAAATATGCAAATCTGTATTTTTAAGGAATTTTTTGTCATTTTTGTCAAAACTTTATTTCATCAAAACCGCTCGTCTGACAGCTTTGATATTTGGTATACAGGTTCCTACAGATGAACTAAATAGGTATGATATATTGAATATATGACGAAATCTGCAATTTTGAATTTTTGGTGCAATATTTGCCATTTTTGGTCAAAAAATATGTTTCTCAAAAACTACTTGTCTGGTGCCTTTGATATTTGTATACAGGTTCCTAGGGATTGTCTTAGTGTAATATATTGAAATTTGATGAAATCTTCAATTTTGTATTTTTGGTCAATTTTGCCATTTTTGGTCAAAATATTTGTTTCTCAAAAGTTACTCATCTGATAGCTTTGATATTTGGTATACAGGCTCCTAGGCTTTATCTTAATGTAATATATTGAAATTATGATGAAATCTTCAATTTTGTATTTTTGCAGCTAATTTTGACATTTTTGGTCAGGCCATCCTGAAATGAGCTATCAAAGATATCCACCTTCTTCATCAATACATGTGTCACAAAAAGTTATTCTCTACATAACACAGCAGAGCTCTGTCAACTGTTTGGTTGCTTGTTTTTTCAAAACCGCTGGTCAGACAGCTTTAATATTTGGTTTACAGGTCCCTAGGATGACCTTAGTGAGATAATTTCATACAGTCAGGAAATACTTAATTTTGTATCCATGTCTATAGTAGCTTCAGGGACTTTGGCCCTATGTTTCCAATTCCCTTTTATCAAAATGTCAAAAAAAAATTTTTAGTTTGTAAAAAACATTGAATGATGCCGGTAAGCAGAAAGTGAAAGTAAGTGAAAGAATATTGTACGAAATAAAGTTTGATACTAACTTTTGACTGACAAACAATAAATGGTAATCTTTAAAAAATATTCTTTTCTCATGAAAATAATTAATAATCAGAGGCCACAATATTGCAAAAATGTTATGTTTGAACTTGTGAATGTTGTGAGTTTACCTAACACTGTTACTGTAGTTTCATTATCTAGTCAAATATCTGTCTGAATGGATCTTGCACAAATCAACTACTAGAAACATGGCACAGAGAAAGTGATTATGTGTGTAGTGCTTGCATTGTATGCTATCACTACAATTCAAATTTATGAAAATGATTGCGAATTTGTGTACCAGAAACTGTAACTTGTCACAATAAATTACAATGTTACCAAAAAAATTAAATTTGGGAAAAATGGTGATTTGTAACAAAATTTGAACACGCTGTGGATGGAAAGAAATATTAATGGTTGTTTGAAGGGCGTCAACCACTTGTTAGCAAAGTTACAAACTTTCCTGGCCAGCAGTTTGTTTGTTCTCTTCTGAAAATCAATAGCCACGTAGTTCAGCCTTCAAGATTCATTCACAGTGAGCTAAGATGCCATACATCTAACAAAATGTGCCGCATGCAAGAAGTTATGTGGAGGAGTTTGGTTGAGGAGATTGGTGAAACCATACTAATACTTGAATGCATGGGTAACGTAATTTAAAGGCATCAATAAATTGTGCTTCATGTTCACCGGTGAATGAGGAAAGACCACAATAACAGAAGTAAAATACCAGATCAAATGCCGCCTTTGAAAATGTTTGGTTTCGCATATCTCACAGATACTTCACACTGCCCAAACAATTTTTGTCCATCCACCCCGGCATCTCTGTAATAAGCTGACAAAGCATGGAAGTTGACTTGATCACTTACCTGAACCGATCGTCTGTGTCCTGATCCATCCCAGTAACTAAACGTAATCTCCACATCTTCATCTGTTT
Source organism: Ptychodera flava (assembly GCF_041260155.1). Taxonomy (NCBI): domain Eukaryota; kingdom Metazoa; phylum Hemichordata; class Enteropneusta; family Ptychoderidae; genus Ptychodera; species Ptychodera flava. The sequence continues at coordinate 8,895,800 of NC_091933.1, read as the reverse complement.
TCAAAATGTACAAACAAAAAATCTACTCTGATGAGAAACATGCGTCACACAAGCCAGAATTTTATTTTTTCCAAAGAGCTACATCAATTTGGAGATCATTTTCATTGACTGTGATGATATGTGTGAAATGGCTCTAATGAAACAGCGTACTATGCCTTGATACAAAATTCCTTCACTGTATCTGACTTATGCTCAAAACATTCACAAATCTAATGTAATTTTGTTAAATCACAACAAGTGTACCTGCTTACTTTTTAGCTTTTCTTGTTTTGCCACCCACTCTTGTCGGAGTACTTCTCGTAGTTTATTTTCTTCCTCCTGTGATATTAAAACAAATGGACAAGGAAATTCAACTAAATAAATGCTTCCCTTCATAATCCTCCCGTACCATAGTACAGTTAACTTTTTTGTTTTGCTTTGGACAACTGGACCTCAAAATGTGAAGGGGTAGTTTAAGTAGTTAGTGTTGATCGCTGCTGAGAGAAAGCTATCAGAGACAAACTATACCATGGCTGTTTTCCGACAGAAACTCAGGAAATGATCACTTGATAGCTCTAAACCAATCAGTGGAACCTTTCCCTTCTTTGAATTCACAGACAGCAGAAAATGATACCGTATGTAAAAACACAGCTTATTTATGGTGCTTTTACACACAAAATCTGTTCCTTAGATTGATAGGGACAAGCTTGGAAGGGGCAAAAACTCTGTATTTGCTGTGTTTTAATACTGTGTGAAATTTATCATAGTACTGCTATAACAACACGAAATGTTAAACTAAATATCACCATTACAGCTATTTTACTTAAGCGTCCACCTTGACACCAAATGAGTTGCCTCTTTTGTTGTTTTTTTTTTACAAGGCTAGTGGTTAAGAAAAAGTTTTTTTACTTAAATTTCTCAGAATTATCATGGTAATCATTAATGTCAAATGATTTACAAACATATTTACCAACATCTATCTGTAATATTTGTCAATTTACGTCACACAAAGGAATGATCAAGTCTCTACCATATAAAATTGCTCTCTTAAGTACAGTTCAAAACTTCAGCAACAATTCAGTAAGCAGATAGAACAAACCCTGGGACAGAACTGTACACGACATGTCAATGGCATTCAAATGATATTATTTATGATAAGACCAACCTCTCTGTCTCTGTCGGGTAGAAAACTTGTATCCACATCTGGATTTTTTCCCAATTTCTTCTTCTTGAAAACAACAGGTTCCTCTTTTTCTTCATCATCGTCATCATCATCACTACAATCATCTTCATCCTCATCTACGTCAAAAGACAACGCTGATTTGTATTTCTGTTTTTGTTTCTCTTTCTTCCGTTTTTCTCTGTGATTGTGAAAAAAAAACGACAATGTGGCTGCAATTAATCCTTTCTCTGCCAGGTTTATAAATACAGGGTCAAGTTATGAAATCAGTAAACCATAACATGTCACATATCTGAACTGATATTACCGTTTGAAGACCCTTACATATCAAGATTTTCACTGCAGACATTTGTGCTTCTGATCCATACATACAGATAGTGAACTTTGCTGTCCTAAATCTTTTATAGAACAGATTGCTTGTTTGACATTTTTGTACTTTGTCGTCACTCTCAGTGACTTCATGTAGCTACAACTATTACATTGACTTTAATACAATGGAATCACGCATTCTTTCCATTTAAAATGAAAAGGGCAAACACTGATTGTACAGGATACTCTGGAAATATTTAAAAAAGCCTGCTGTGTGTGTTAGTGTTTCTTACATGACAGGCAGGTATACTATCATAGCTGGCGATCACTAACACCACTTTAACCCCTAGAACCTTTGTTGTTCAACTGGCAACCTGTTGTGATTTGTGATGGTTTCCTGGAGCACTACGCTTACGGAGAGCTAGTTTATTCATATACTTACGCAGCTTTGAGAACATGAGGTGCTGCCTTAGCCAGTTCTTTTTCTCTCTCTTTGACCAGATCGTCTCTCTTTGCTTTCATCTCAGTCAAAGTGACCAGACCTAATGGAGATTGATCAGTACAATAATCCAATCAGACACAGTTTTCCACACAGCGAAAAAACCCCAACATTATGTCATCACTCTGAAGTCAATCAACAAAAACGCTTTTCAGTACAAGTCTAAAATGTGTCTCAAAAGAGTATTTATAACAATGTCAACGCCTTACAAACACTTTTTCACATAGTTTTAGTACACTCATACTTTTTCACATTTCGCCAATCTTTGTTTTCCATAGAATAGTCAATCCAATAACGGTTCTTTCTGTGTGAGCTCATCTCGAATACAACTCTTCAACACCAAGTGGTGTCATTATGATGATGATGTGACTCTAATTTTGAAAAGCTGCACTTTGCAGTACTATAACTTGCTGCAATGCTGAGAAACATTCATTCTCTGTTCACACCCTGCTCTGTCATCAGTGTATTTGCATCATACACATGATACAAATGTTTACTTCAAGAGAAAACATGCATCTGCAACGTCTGCTGTCACACAAGGAATCCTGCAATGCTGAGAAACATTCATTCTCTGTTCACACCCTGCTCTGTCATCAGTGTATTTGCATCATACACATGATACAAATGTTTACTTCAAGAGAAAACATGCATCTGCAACGTCTGCTGTCACACAAGGAATCCTGTGTATAGTGTACCCTGTCTATAGTCTGCAGTACATATCATTCATACTTATCGATAAAGGCAACATCTTAAATATGGTATTTGTAAAGTAATTTTAAAGCTTGCAGAATGTTTGCTAAGCATTACCTCTTAGGTTTGCTAGAGCCGGTAACTGTAACTTTGATGATTTGCTTTACTTTTACTGTTAATGTCAACTGTAAGTTCTTATTTTTCTCTCCACAGTATGTTGAAACACTCGTTATTTAGCTTGTCAACACAGCGTCAATACATGTAAAACCCACTGTTAGTGTTTACAATTGAATTTTAGTCCACATCAGAATTTATATGTCAACAAAAAGAATGCATTCTATACATGTACAGACTGCAGTAGACAGCCGCATACTGTGTATCTCAACATGCTTTGGGGAGTCGCACAAGAAACTGCAGTTGATGATTATACAAACAAAACTTGTGAACAAAAATTCAAAGAAAGTTACAGCTTCTGGCCCTTAAGCAGCGTTCAGATAAAATACCAAAGGAGTAAATGACCTAGGTAATACAGATCAAAATGATATGAGTTCAGTAAATGTACGCCAGTGCAAGTGACACTTTGGCAAGGTAGCTATCAAACTGTTAGGTGAAATTCTGATGCTTAAAATATTTGTTTATTTGTCATCCTTGTTTCATGTCGGAAACATTCAAATTATTGATTATTCTTCAAATCTTACCTACGGTCTCCGTCTTCAACTGTTGTTCCACTGCATCATAATGTGATGAAAACTTACTACTTATGGTGTCAATTTTAGCAAAGTTATCCTACAGACGAACAAAAACACATTTCTGTCACAAGCTCAGTATTTGGAAATATTTGCAAATAATATTCACAATTAACACTAAAACAATATTTAAATAACAGATTTTTTAAAACCTAACAGGATTTACATAGCCTTTTGTTTGTTGACAGGAAAAAGTAACTGGTTTAAGATAGGAAGTGGACTTACATCTTCTAGATTTATGTCAGAAATGCGTCCCTCGAGTCATGCTGACTGTGCATAACATGAAGATATTCTTGACTTGAAATAACTATTGGATTGTACATTATCAAAATGGCAATAGCCAGCAGTGGAAAACACTACAATATTCATTAATATTAAATACAATTAATATTCTGACACCATCTGTCAAGCACAAAGTAAATTTGCACTCAGTCAAAGTCTATTTTAACAAATTGTGAGATATTTTGTGTAAGGCAAAATAAGCCAACAGGAACCACAACATAGACTTGTATGGAAAATTTTTGGCATGAATTTTTTGCAAATAGTCCAATAACTGACACATGTCTTTGTAGTGACAAACTGGCTTTGGGTGTTTCAGCAGTGCATGACCGCCTCACAATACACGAAGAAAGAACATGATAATCATAAAGATTATGCTTGAGTGGAGCAGCTCCATGGTTTGCCATGGTTTGAGGTACGTCAATCAAAACAGTCTATTTTCCTATTTTCTCTCAGCTATTCTCCCTTCGATGTCTTGTGTCATGTTGTAAGACGAGACAGCGGATCACGGCCAGTATTAATCAGTCTGTAAAGACTGTAACCCACTAAGTACATAGGGAGGTAGAAGCTTCTTCTGTCTCCATCCATATATATGTACGAAAATAGGCATTGGCGTGTGTCTTCCGCCATGCTGCGACTGATGCATTCTATGTATATTGTAGGGGGATGATGTTTGCCAATAGTTGAAAATTAGCCTTGCAAGAGCTGATGCATTCAATAGTTTCTATAACTGATGAACTGTGAATTAATTGGGTTTGTTGAGGGACCGTGATATGACTGGTGTTCTCGTCGACATTTTTGTCAACAAAACAGAGCATACACACAATCGTCAGACAAATGTACAGTGAGCATTTGGCCATAGCCAAGGACGAATGACGGAGAATCTATTTACCTGTTCAATTTTTTGTTTCAGTTGTTCTAACTTTTCTTTTTCTTTTTCTCTCTTTTTCATTAGATGCATAGCACGGCCAGCTTCGCTCGCAGCGCCCTTGTAATGCGCCATTTTCGCCTTCTTCCTGATTGTATTTACCACAAGTGAGTGACCTCCGTAAATAAGTACTTCCGGGTTATCTCTGATAGGGCGTTGGCATCATCATAGGCGCTCAGTAGCTGGGTAGTCTGCTAAGTAGATTGATTTTCTGCTCGATCTGTCGATCCAGCAGTCGATTTGCCCGCAACTACAACCTAAGGGACTGGTCAGTTTCTTCAGCCTGGGGGGGGGGGCGGTGGATTCATGGGGGGGTCACCCTGTTTTTGACTTTGGTGATAGGGGGGGTCACCATGTTTTTGAAATGCCCAATAGGGGGGGTCAGTGTGTTTTTGATTTTGACACAGGCTCATCATTGCCTAAAATGCTAGTGTCAGCCACAAAATTCATCATTCAGTTGTATTTTTCGGCGCGCCCGAAGGGCGCGTAACTTTAATAATAAGTCATATTTTCCAGCACGCCCAACTTTAACATATCAAGCATACATACAACAGAGATATCTGTATGTTCAATATTTTTCAGCGTGCTCTTCAAGCTCATTACTTTAATATATCATACATCTTTCAGCATGCCCTTCAGGTGCATGACTTTAATATACAGGGCATATATATCAGAGATATCAGGATGTTTCATATTTTTTGGCGCGCCCTTCGGGCGCCATACTTTCAGAGATATCTTGATGTTTGCTAAGTGAAAGTGTACCATTATGAAATCTGCATTTCATATGAAAAGGATGACAAATTCCTGATACTTTTCTGTTCTCTCTGTGAGAATTCAGTATGAGAAAGCAACATGCACAAATATTTCACAATATATATTTGATACAGTGACTTATTTTAGAGATAGAAAAATGACAAGATATCTTTCCTTCTCATTGATGCAATTATTTTCCTTTGTTTCATAGGTTTTCTGTAGAAAGATGCTTTTTATGAACAAAATAACAGTTAAAAAAGGCAGTTTTGTCATTATTAGCTGTGCTTTTATGGTTTCAATGTTACACAAGAAAAGGTCCTCTCAGACACTGTACACATCAGATTTGGCTAAAAAAGCTCTCTATGGCTCCTCAGTAGATTTAATTTGATGGTTGGCAAGTCTTAACACCCATCAAAGTTTTTGATTCACTGCTTTTTCCTCTTTGATATTAATGATTGACATCCATTTCTGTACAACAGTTCAGGACATCTGGTTAAGCAGAGAAAGTGTGAAATACATTCACAGCTCATTCAAAATACAGCTCATTCAAAATGTACTGTATTTAAACTTTAAGATTGACACTTTGAAATTCCTATCTTACAACTGACATGTCAACAATTTCACTAAAACATAGAATGACTATTTAAAATATAAATATATGTAAAATGTAAAATATAATATATTATATATATATATATATATATATATATATATATATATATATATATATATATATATATATAATTTATGTCCATCTTTTGTTTTACCTTTGTCGCGCCGGGGGGGGGGGGGGGGGGGGTCACCCTGTTTTAGAAATTTGGAATAGGGGGGGTCACCCTGTTTTCAAAATTTGGAATAGGGGGGGTCAGCCACTTTTTGACGTCGGCCAAAAATAATCCACCGGCCCTCCCCAGGCCGAAGAAACTGACCAGTCCCTAAATACTCACTAAATACTCATACCGCTGGTGTGGTATATGCATTCCCCCCTTTTAATGGATATCCGGTGGACATAGCGTGGACTGCGACAGCCGCGCCGTGTTCACAAGCGACTATGGACGGCCCCCAAAGAGAGAAAAAATGATTAAAAATGAAATAATACGATGCCCCCGCAATAGAAAAAAAAAGTTAAAAACAATGACAAAACATATAAAAAACACTGATAATAAGTTATATTATGAACTACTTTTACGATATTGCTCAACTTATGTATTTATTAAGCATTTATATGCCTAAGTATGTAGGGGCCTAGGTCTACTTTCTAAAGAGGCAACACACATCCTACAGAAGGAAATATTATCAGCATGCATCTAAGCTTATGTTATACGAACGAAACAAATTATAGTAAGTCATTACATTGTAATAATTTGTTATAGGCCTACATGTACACGAAAACTTGAAGTTCTCGTTTCCAAGTGAATATTTGTGTCTCTTTGTCTTAGTGCGATAAACTTAGGCCTAATATTTTACACAAATTTTAATTTCAGTTGTTACAGTCATTATATTTATCTATATTTTTATCAAAGAGGTTCTACTTTAATCATTATTGTTCGACACTATGTTTAAAACATGTAAGGTGCTTTGTTGTAAAAGCAGAGTTCATCCTTTAGTGCACACTTCTGTCATGTCGTGCAATAAAGTGAATCTTTTGTTGAAAAATGATTATGTGATTATTGATGTGCAAATGAAAACGTTAGCACTATCTGAATAAATAAAATGTCTAAATGGGCAGGCTTGGCTCGAAGACACAGTGACTGCCCGATTTGTTATCTCTTTGAACATAACGAGAACCTCAACCAGGCCTACATTTAGATAGTATGCAGCTCGAAACTTTCCTCGATGAAAGTTTCAACCATTCTCTTAACTAATAAAGAATAAAAGAAAGGGGTCACTTTGTAAGTTGGTACCAGAGAGACAAATTACCAAACATTTACCAATTGCCGTCCCCGTGTTAACGCTCTGTAGAAAAATGAAATTTTTTCGGTTTCGAAACACCAAGACTGTGAAAATTGAGCTCCCACAACTGGTAGACCAGAAAAGTATTGAATAAAATTGAAAGGTCTAATACTTGTCCCCGAGGAGCATTTTACCTTAACATATCTGCCCCCTACATTTTCAAGATTTTCGTTTACTGAAGCATTGAATGCAAATTATCGTTTTTTTTAATGAGTGGTGTGACCACGCTAGTAATACTGAGACGTGGTCTTGCCATGAACCGAGAAAGAAAAAGACTATGTTCAGCTGCATCAAAGTTTTGACAATAAAGTGACCCTAAGGCTACGTTCACAAAAAACGATTGGGGGGGGGGGGCTGGAGGAATTCAGGGGGGGGGATTCGAAAATTTTTGGGGTAGTAGAGGGGGGGACTTGAAAATTTTGCTCTACCTGTAGGGGGGGGACTTGAAAATTTTTGGTTCCCTTTTGTGTTTTACATTTTCCTATTCCAAGTTTTTGTAGATAATTCAATGAAAAATGAATACCATTTTTAATGTCATCATAGTAATAATTTAACAAAATTTAGAACCATTTTGTCACATTTCATGACTTGTATCTCGAAAAAATCTAAATGTGTGGTTTGTCGTAAAAAACAAACTTTAGCCTCCTAACCTGGGCAGAAGCTGCAACTGTTAATGATTTCTGCAATATTTCTATGCAATGGAACAAATATAGTTTCTGCTATCTCCCTACAGCATGCGCAAACACACAATATTTAGTTTGTCAACAAAGCCTGTATATATAAATATAAATACGTATTTGGTGATAATTTAATTGGAGTCCAGGCTGACAGTCAGTTGTCAGTGTTTTAATGCATGGTACACATATATAGGCTGTGATAGCATTAGCTGAATACTAGACAATTCAACATGCTGTAGGGAGTAGAACAAGAATGCAGTTGTAAAACTGAACAAAAATATTGCCAAAATTATCAAAGTTAATACAGCTACTGCCTACGGGTAGTGTCACTATCATTAATGCTCTCCTCCTGCAGTGTCACTGTCACTGCATACCTGATCAGTGCAAGAGATAGCTCTGACTCTGATGTACATGCAGAAGAGTTTGGGTCAAATGATGCTCATGACAGTGAAACATACTTGTACACAAGATCAGGCCAGAGAGCAACACATTGAAGAACACATAGAAATATTTGAATTCTGGCATATGAGAATAATCAAATACGGGTATTAAAGAAAAAAGATGGGGTCACCATGCTTGATTTTCTAAATTTTCACATTCTTGTTATAAAATGTTACAGAATCTGATGTAAAACTTTGAACAGTAAAGACTAAAAGAAAAATATGTGACCAAATGGAATTATTTATTTTTTAAAACAAATTTAAAATTATTACACCCAAAATTTCAGAGAATAAAACATTTATTTGATGAAACATTTTACCTTCCAGTGTTGTCAATTTTGAGTAGCATCTAATCCATATATGTCTTGTAGTTGTTATGTAGGTCATTTCCCCCACACTCATCATGACCTGAGTTCAATTAGTCTAGAACATTCTCAAAAATAAAACTAAAGTTGCAAACTTGTCTGAAGGGAAGAATTTTCCTGACTGTCCAAGCTCTAAACGTTTTATTTCTACCTGTAATCGCTGTTCTTCTAATCGCAATTCTTTTTCTCTCTGTCTTTCTTCCATTTCTAATCTTTCCTGCCTTTCTTTTTCTTTCTGTCTTTCTTCCATTTCTAACTGCATTTGTATTTTTTCTTTTTCTAATGCCTGTCTCTCTTTTTCCATTTGTAATTCTTTTTCTTTCATTTGTAATTCTCTCTCTTTCTGTCTTTCTTCCATTTGTAATTCTAGTTTCTTAATCTCCAAATTTGTCTGCAATTCTAATTCTAATTTTCTGAGTTCAGAGGAAGACTCAGGCTCATAATCTATTAAGGCAGACTCCTCAAAATGGCCAGAATTAACTAAATGTTTTGCAATCTTGAACTGTATTTCTCGCTTGCGCATAGATCTTTTGACATCTACTTTAAGAAAATTTGCCAGTGCAAATGACCTACATAACACACCCCCTCTTCAAAAAAAGAAAATTTTTCAAAGAAAAATCTTTCTTTTACAAATGTAATCTTAAAAGTGTGAACAACAATAAACTCTAATACGAGAGAGACAGTCTGCAATTAATTGTCTCTGCCTTTGATATGTCGAATGTCAAGGTTAAACTCCTGTAACATTAAACTCCATCTTAGCAATCTCTGATTTTTGCCTTTAAATTTCTGCAGAAAAACAAGAGGGTTGTGATCAATATAAACCACTATTGGCTGATTTGAAGAAGTAACATAAACTTCAAAATGCTGTAAAGCTAATATCAAAGATAAACACTCTTTTTCAATTGTAGAGTAGTTTCTCTGGGATTGTTAAATTTGCGTGAAAAATAGCAAACAGGATGATCTACACCATGACTATCCTCTTGCAATAAAACAGCACCAGCAGCCGTATCACTAGCATCCACAGCTAATTTGAATGGCAAAGTGAAATCTGGTGCAGACAACACTTGGGCACTTTGCAGTATGGCTTTAAGTGTATCAAATGCCTGTTGGCATTGCTCTGACCAAACAAACTTTACTTTCTTTTTAAGTAAGTTAGTCAAGGCTCAGTAATTGTGGAGAAATTGGACAGAATTTTCTGTAGTAACCAGCCATACCGAGAAAGCGCATCAGTTGTCGTTTGCAGTTTGGTATGGGAAAACTTGAAATGGCACTGATTTTGGCATCAACAGGTTTTACAAATATGCGGGCCTGTGATAGTTAGGGGGGGGACTTGAAAAATTTTGACCATATAGGGGGGGGGGGGGCATTTGAAAATTTTTTGGGGTACTTAGGGGGGGATCTGAAAAAAAATAAGGTTTCAATCGAAATTCCTCCAGCCCCCCCCCCCCTAATCGTTATTTGTGAACGCAGCCTTAAGCGCTTGTAAACAAGAAGACCCCGTCCTTGGGTTCAAAAAGTAAGGTGACCCCCATTCCCCATCTGTAAACATTGAACTGTCCCTTAATGAGAGATATGGCCTTACCGGTTTTACCAGTTGCACTCTTCCCGTACATGCGCGGTGATTCCGAGGTATAGCCAGATGATTTGAAGATTTTCTGATCACGTTCCTTTACAAGTGATATACTTATGCTCTTCTGCGATATTTAGAATGAAACCAAGCATTGGAGAAGAAGTGAAAACCGTTCAAGAATGTCTTCCCGCTGCGATGTCCCATCCATCCTTTTATTTTTCTCTTCTCCCGTTTCTCGACCACCCTGGCATGTCTGTCTGTCTGTCTGTCTCTGTCTGTCTGTCTGTCTGTCTCTGTCTGTCTGTCTGTCTGTCTGTCTTTCTGTCTGTCTGTCTGTCTCTGTCTGTCTGTCTGTTTGTCTGTCTGTCTGCCTGTCTCTGTCTCTGTCTCTGTCTGTCTGTCAGTCAGTCTGTCTGTCTGTCTGTCTGTCTGTCTGTCTGTCTGTCTGTCTGTCTGTCTGTCTGTTTATCTGTCTGTCCCACAGTGATCTTTCCCTGCTGCATGTTTTTTTCCCTCCTCGGCAAACCCAAACAAAAACAAAACAAAACATAAAATCAATCAAATCCTAAGCTTAACCTTTAACTTTTGATATATTTTTTTCAAATTTCACAAACATATGCGGCAAATATCAACTTATGATCATCTAAAGTGTTTAAAGTGTTAATTAATGTGAAGATGCATCATTGTGATTTTATTAGTCTTTGTTTGATAAGCAGATGAAGGGAAAGCGCATTACTGTTGGCCTTATTCATGTTATTTGTGCTATCATTCTTTTTCCACTTTGTCCTCTCTTCCCTGCCCCTCCAAAATTACGAATAAACCTTTCCCAATCCCAAGACGATAGACATTACCCGCACATCCATGTCCCGCTCATTAACAATACCCAATTAGCTTAGAGGAAATGCCTACCCGCTAAAAGGGACAGTTTGCGGACACGTTTTTTCATGAACGTCTAGAGGTTTAATCATGTGACCGACTCCACATTGTCTCCTGTGCATCAAGGTCAGAAGGTCGAATAAATTGAGGATAAAGCAGGTCTATACTATAGGCCTTCTTATAACACGCCACATGCTCATTCCGTGTCGCAAGTCTACAGATCACGTCACGTGACCAGAAAATAGATGCTACTGGTTCAAAAAAGGTTACATCAGTGGGTATTTTCCCGATAATAATTTCCGCTGGGAAAAAGTTTTCGATAAAATGTCAAGTCACGTGAACATACGCTCAGTGTTGTCTGCAGCTTTGAAACAATAGCGGGTGATCGGAGCATGATTAGGGCTCAGGATGAGCGACGAGCCTCTGATTTAAACAGCAGGGTTTTCTATTTCAACAGCATAGAAGCTTGAAGAGCTCATTGACAACAAATATGCAAGTACAACCGAGGACGTTTTAGGGTATTCTAATGCTATACATACTAAGGACATGTAACTTCTCTTTGTGAAGAAATTGGCACGAGGGGTCTACTGTTCCCGCTGGGAAGAACCCCCAGTAAACTTTTTATTATGTATTGTTTCATCGCTATACACCAAAGCGCACAAATTTTATAAAACAATGGCATAAAAGCGCATTAGCATGAAGTTTGTTATAACTAGTCTTTATTCGCGCTACATGTGCTTCTGGTATTAATGGACAGCCCCTCGGGGCAATAAAAGGTTGTTATAGCCTGCCCTCATGACCAGGTAATAGATGTTGAAAAGAACACGCAATTATATCGTACATTAAACTTCCTAGTCCCGATTAATTAAGCTTAAAATGTCCAGTCTCGTGTCAACATTCAGGAAGGCAATAATCAAATAGTCTTGAACTTGCTTTCTAAATAAAATTATTTTTTTCTCATAATATTGTTAAATTCCAGCTTATTCTCTGGCAAAGTAAAATGTAACTGATCATGGGAGGGCAAATGTAACATTCGATATGCTTATTCGTACTTTCGAAACCCTATCGCTATCGCAAAAACTTTCGTTCACATATTCGTAAAACAAGTTGCATTTTGGTCTGTAAAAGTTCGGTTTCTGTTCATATGACACATGTCTAATCAGACAAAGTTGTTCAGGCCTTCGAGTGTTCATACATACCATTGTCAAGCCATTAGTTAGCTCTTGTCAGAGACAAAACGAAGCGGAGAGATTGTGTGGTTTGTAGAAAGCGGAAATTTATGAAAATGTCGTCACAGTCTTACGAAAATAGACAGGCTTTCGTAATTAGTATGTGCTTCAGTTACGCAAACGCACGTTATCTATCGTTCAAACATGGCAAGTTTTCCAAATGATTTCAGTGATATAAGCGTTGGTTTTAACTGTATAGTCTTCCTGCACCCGCCATTCAAACCAAGACAATACACATAAGGATCTAAGGTCCACTTAATACATGTATTGGTGTATAGATTGGTCGTATAAGTATCATATGACAGTTTTTATTCGCAAAATGACGAGCACAATACACCATGTACAGTGCATTTCATAATATCATAATACGTAAAATCCTTCAATTCTGTTGACAGTATCATAGCTTAGGAAAATTGAGTTTCCATCCATCCAACCTTAGCTGGCAATATAAAGGCTGAGAGGCAAAAACGGTCTATCGGAAGTGTCATCTGTAAATCGTAGATTTTGCCTGCAGCGTGAAATGTTTAATCAAAATAATTTCGAAAATACCTCTTATACGATTTTTTCCGACGAATGTTTTAAAACCGAATGGGGCATATGTGGTCCGTTCATAAATGTAAGATATCATTTGATGTTTTAAAGTGTCTTTGTCCTAAACTAATGCAAAATTATAAAATGGCAGTGGTATCATGGTTTCTCCCGGAAATTTTGCGAACTTCATTTAGAATTTTTAAAGTGGAAGGAAATGGGAAGCACTGTGAAAACCTGTTTAAAAAAAATGAAGTTCAGACACTGATTGCAGTATGGTTTCAGAAAACGTAAAGATGAATCGATAGAGCGAATTGACTGGGGTTTCAACACACATGATATAAATACAATATACCCTCTGAGTGCAACACGCAACTGCACCATTGCTGGAATGGGTATATTGTCAAAAATTAAATAGAGGATTAAACAGGTTTGAATCTCGCAAATCGGTTTAATTTAATAGGTCAAGTATTATGACTTATACGGCTAGCATTAAATGGTACAGTTGATTTTTATTGCTTCAATGTTTACATTACCATTATATAGTTGATAATTGGTGCCCCAGTAGTTGTCATATTTTTTATCAAAATTCAATATTAGAATTAGGATTAAACATAATTAAATATACTGTAAGTAAATCGAATTAGTATTACCATTGGATTAAAGTATTATTACATAGTTGGCTACTATTACTTTGTACAGTGGATTATTATTGCATCAATATTTTCATTACCATTATGTAATTGATTATGTAGTCCTCATATTTTAATCAAAATTCAATAGTACAAAATGGATTAAACGGGATTATATAATATATTGCAAATTGCGTTAGTATTACCTAAAGGGTCAGGTATTATTACCTATTTGGTTAGTATTACATTATTCACAGTTTGTTACTATTGCCTCTCTCTCTCTCTCTCTCTCTCTCTCTCTCTCTCTCTCATATAATCGGACATTGGTTCCTGCGTAGTATTTCTTTCATGCTGAGGGTACTAGTATACGACGCCCGCGAGCGCAGGAGACACACACAAATATAGGCGAAGTCCCAGGCTGTATATTAAAAAGCAATCCGAAGAAGGGAACCAAACCCACTCTGTAGATTCAATAAAGTATTTTCTGAAATCATCTTTACTTCTTTGCTCCTTAGGAGGGTAAAGAGGTTATATGCAAGTTTTGCTCATTTCCCTTGGCTCAAGCTGTAAAATCAACCGCGTAATGGTGTCATGCAAAATATGAGGAAAAATCTTATTCAGATATGTCATAGACTATGTTATAAATCTGATGATTTTGCATTTGTTCGGTAGTTTAATCACCATTTGAGGTCTCTGACACCTATCGGTATGTGTTTACCTGTAGTTGGCATGCAACCGATAACTGCTGAGCAGGGATTACTCTTATGTATACCGTAGTTGCACGTTGTCTAGTCGTCACCTGTCAGTGGAGTAATAAGGGACACCCGGCAATAATCGTGACGACTATAAGACAAAAGTCATACAGAATCATACGTCAGATCTCTTCTCCCGCTGACTTTCCCGTCTCCTTACGATTCGCTCATACTTTAAAGATCTGTTTTAATTTGCCTGGTATACAATCACCTACAACCAGCAAGAACCATAAAAATTACACAATGTACATGCAATCGGCAAGGCCGGCTTGACAAACGAGGACACACTGCATGCATTCACGCTAGGCCCAGGATTTCGCGAACAAACATTCTCATGCATATTCATGACACAACTATACGCGTGTGATCATTTTCATTCTTTTTTTGCGGGACAATAATATACTTCAATTATTCAGTCCATTACATGTGACAATAACCATTTCATTAAAAAAAAAATTCAAGCGATCATAATGACATGAATGGGGTTTAAACATCGTAACATTGACGTAGTAAAGTAGATTAAACAAATGCACCAAAGACTGCAGACAAGGCGGAAAGACAATTCCAAACACCTTACATTATACTACTGGTTGTTATTAGCTAGGCTATACTTTTTGAATGATTATAGGCTTGCCTCCAAAATGTGAAGGGAAAGCGAATGTTCGTTCGGCTACGCACACTCAGTATTACACCATGAAAAGGCAGAATTCCTACTAACAGGAAATTTTTGTTGTAAAACAAATTCCCATTCGTTTAAAATTGAGAAGATGATTTGATATTGAAAACAAGTAAAAAGTACATTATGTTTGCGAATCAGTGCACGAATGAGCGCCTCGGGGACAGATATTCGGACTCTCGAATTGCCACAATTCTTTTCCGATCTACCACTTGTGATGGCTCATTTTATAGCTCTTGGAGAAAGACAACCTTTACCGCCTTAGTTTTTCGAAAATCGAAAAATAATGTTTCTCCATAGAGTTAACACAGGGTTGGCGGCCATTTTGAATTTCAAATATTGGTAAAGGTCAGGTAATTCTTCTCTTTGGTACCAAAGTTGGCACGGTATAACCCCTAATTTTTATTCTTGATTTAGTAGGAGTATGGCTGAAACTTTCATTCAGGAAAGTTTGAGCAAAAGTCTTTCACTTTCGAGGCGCATACTATTTTAACTGGGAACACGGGACATAAAGCGGCTACTATATATATGTCATCCTCACGATTAAAAACTCGAACATGTTATCGAAGAGAATTAAAGTTATCGAGTGAAAAGTTTCCTTGCATTTGTTCCAAATAGTGTTGACTGTGCGGTCACTTGTGATTTCAGCCTTTGTTTATTCTGTCTCCTCATCAATCTACAAAAAATAGTTGTTACCATGACATCTGTCCATTAAAACCCTTTGAGAGCCAAAGTCTATTTTTCAACCTTTACAAAATATACCACAGTCATTTTTTTTTGATTTTGCCAAAATATTAATGTGATATCCATTTGGTCTAAAATTATGAAAAGACTTACAGAAATTCACAAAAATTGGTGAAATATTGCATTAAAATTTGGTGGGAAAAATTACAGCAGTCAAAGGATTAACTTAAAACCTGCGCATGTACGTACGATCAACTTGAAGCTTACAACATCAATTCCAGCCACCTACGATGTAGCGCTAGAATTCCTGCATGGGTACACACAAATTAACTCTGAATGAGCATGTAAGTAGGAGCGATTTCTTTGTTATGTGCATGCCTTCAGTTAACAAAGAATTCAGGCTGCAAGGATAGAGCTGCGAACGGGAAATATGTAAATTGATATCCCTAAAACGTGCGTGGGTGTTTGTATTACTGAGATATCCCTGAGAGCAGACGTCTAAATAGTATGCATGGTCCATGAATTAATGCAACATAGTGTACTACCACATTAAAAAAGATTTATTCAACCGACATGGATCGAACAAATCGCGAAGGATTACATTTTATGATTTATGTATTTTGTAGAGTGTCATGTCATGTCATGTAAAGAAAAGATCAGGGGTTTTGTATGTGAAAAATTGCATGCAATGAGTGGTTTCGTTTCGTTAATACCATAACCTTAAAAAACAGCACAGCAGGCGAATATTCGATCACTCGACCAGACAACAGACTTACTTAAAACGGCACAGATTCAAACTCTTATGATAATATTTTTTTGTTATTAATAAAACAACGTACAGTTCATTAACAATATGTTGAAAAACAAGTATTAACCAAGCACACACAACTTCTTGAGCACAATATGCTACGTAATTGTTACTAATGAATTATATTGACAACTAAAAATCAGTCGTCAGCAGCCTACGCAGTATATCATATGAAAGCAGTACTGTCTTTTGAATGACAGGCATTTTAACATGGAATGGGGATCGAGAAAGGAAAACAGAAACCGTAATTTCCAAGATATAAACATTTACGAATGTACGTCAAATTTTGTTGCTCACTGAGCTTTAATTAGTCTAACTTCCCACTGGCATACGACCCTTTGCAATATCAAAATATTCAGGCTTCGATAAGATTGGGTGACTCATGTTGACGTATAATCAGTTACGTCATTGATTATAATGTTTCAAAAATGTGTGAAACGAGTACAAGTTCTCAAGTTCTCCTTGTGCGTCGATGATCTGCGGTACAAAATATCAAATTGTGTAGTAATTTTTGGACAAGGGAGTGTTAAAAACTTCTTTTTTATCACTACGTTTTCCAAATAGTGTAACAAAGCACACCATTCTCATATAGTGTGCATTCGGATGTTCATCGTTTTCCGACAAATCTCCATGCCAATTTAATCCGTACCTCGAGTTCTTTATCTTTTTGAAACTGTCAACCCATTGAATCTTTTCGTCACGACCACTGTGCACCCATTACAAGCGGATAATAGCCTATACACTATCTGTGTATCCTCTGGCAGATTTCAATATTTCTAACGTCATCTTTTCCGTCTTGTGTACATTGCCAACTTTTCGAATCATCTTGATTCTTGTCAAACATATACTTCTCACTGGGTAACTTCCGGTTTCGTTTTGGCATATCTTTCATCTCATTTTTTGGTGCTACAGTCATTAAAATTTGCCAGAGTGCCTTCCTTTCTCCTTATCTTTATGATCTGTCATTGAATTGTACCACGCAGAGTCGCAGTTCACTTAACAGACGTTGTCAGATTGTTGTCACACAGTTTATCACATTTCTCAAGGGACAAACCATGACGTTTAAACATTTTCTCCGGGGTCAGTGGAAAGCAAGTCTGTATTGTATTGGTGAAGTTTCGAGATCAGTGCTCCTAAACTGTTGTAATGCCTGAAATACCCCATATAGTATCATATCGCTAGTAGATGCATACCTATATTCTGATATGAATTATTTAAATACTCATGGTTTCAGTAACTGTAATTTATATGCTCCTTCATTCAAGACAAGTACCGGACAAAAGTCGTTTATTTATCGTGCAACTATCATTTGGAACGATATTCCTCTTTCTATTAGAAACATTGAGAGTTTGCCACAGTTTAAAAAACTCAGTTACGTCATTTTTCTCAACGACAAATAAATGAATGACGGTTCTTCTCTGGATTAATTAGTTTTTCCTTTGCCATATGCGTTATTTCAAAATATGTTTCTGGATTGTATCGATAAGTACTCACTGTTTTTCCAGTGATTATATTTATTCTCTTGCATTATAATAGTTTGTAATCTATTTGTATAATGTCCTGTGTTTAGAATCTGATGTAACTTACAATATTTTTTCTAACTCAGACTATCCTCTCAGTGTATCGAATTAAGGACGGCAATAGGGATATTTATTGCAAATGTTATATTACATGGTAAACTAACTAAGGGAAGCGTGGAAAGATACACTATTCATGACCAACATTGTTTTAGGTTCTGTGATTAAGGTTTAGTCCTATAACGCGGTGCTTGACTCGTTGAATATCCCATGGCAAAGGACGGATTCTGCATTGTGCTTCATGAAGGGGAGGCAATCTGGTCTTATTTGAACCCTTGTTAATTTTTCAGTTTCCTGTTCAATTATGCTAAGTTTCTGTGGTGATTTAATTCTACATCTCTTCATTAAAGTTCCATTAGCTGTATCTTCTGGCGATTTTTCTTTCAGTTTTAATTGAAATGATCACTGGCTCATGTTGAATAGCCTGTCAAATAACAGAGAATCGCATATTATTCGGAAACATTACGCGCCCTACAACTAAATAACATGTGATTTTACGACGAAAATTTCAATTTTTGTCCGGACAGAAATACAAACTCTGTTGACACGCGCATTGCAACGTAGGCATTCTTCTGCACCTGCGCGAGCCATTTACAGCAATTTCAAAATAAATATTCATTACTTATGCCCGGTACTTACGTCGTAGTCCATTGTCCGAGCACGCTGCGTAGCCAGATGTCTGGCAATCCACGACGCAATGTTGTTTTGATCCCACAATGAACGTGAACTTGTACATTTCGCCATAGAGAAAGATAGATAGAGTGGCAACGGGTATTGTTTAAGGCGTGAAGCGGTTACGTAACCCATCCATGTTCGCCTCGCCTCAGGTTGCTCTCGCCTCTCTTTTCCGAAGAGTGCCGACCATGAATCCTTCGGTAGTTTTCGGATTTTCGCCAATTGTTAAGCGAAAGTATGTTCGGCAAAGTTTGTGTTGTTGTTGTCGTGTGGTGCTGAGCAGAATTGACGTGCTGGCGAAAACGGGAGTGTTTTGAGCTTCAGGAAAACGAGTTTTACCGTTTTAAAAATTCCTCTCATATTTTTATGAATATATAATGAGTGTGTTTGAACCAAATTTGAAAGTCTTTTATCGATACTGTCTGGTTTTACTCAATGGTTTACGGTCAGTCGTACCCTCTTTTACACGTGCGTCAAGGAAGGACATGTTTATGAAACTGCTGCCGTGTTATGTTTTGATTGGCGTGAAGCAGTGTTTCTGGCCTGAGAGCTCACAAAGTAACTATGGTTGCTACGCGACTGGCAGTACGATGCCATCTCGTCGTATTTTTCGCATAATCTCGTGTAATCATCAACCACAAACAAAGCCTCCAAAAAGTTTAACACCTTTGGAGCTCATTTTAATATGAAAAGCCAATAGTCTACCGAGACGACCATGGAACAAAAGGCATGCAAGTGTTGCGACTATGACTATGTTACTCTGTGATCTCGCGTGATCGCGGCTTCACCATATCTGCGTTCTCCCCAGCACGCTGAGCATGCCAGAAGTCAACAAACGAGCTCGGAAGGGCAACACGTTTGAACAAAAATTAGCAGTTTTATGTGGCTATAACATCACTAATCATGTTTGTTTCTTCGTAAAACAAAATTTTGCAACAAATATGAGCCTCCAACACGGAATTTTCCGAGTTAAAAAATGGTCAAAAGTTACAAATAATGGCCCTTTAATTCCTGTTGGAAATTTCCCGCTGGATTTAAGTTAACTATGCAGTTCGCTCGGTTCTGCTCAGTTTATTAAAATTTGTACCACATGGAACATTGGTGGATTGTTAGAGGTGAATTAGGCACTATAATCTGTTGGAAGTATCTCACGATTACGTCATTAAACACTTTCATAATGGTCTGGAGAGAAAGTAATATCAACACCGACATCAAGCGACATGAAAATGTGTTGCTGTATTTACGTTTGCGTCATGCACTCTCGATCATCTCAAGATCTGCCCTGGACTAGCCAATGTGAATATACCAAATACGATAACAGTGACATACCAGCACGTATTGCAATTATCCACACAGCTAACAACTTGCTTTTGTTGAAAGACAGAGAGTATAGAAAGGGACTTGGGACAAACTATGGCACAAACTTGGCACAATTGCGAGTGCATTTACAAACGACACGATTTGAACTAACCTTGGAGAATTGGATCTTTTACTTGTTAAATGTTATCAAAAGTGATAGGTGCCCGATAGTTGAAAGTTGCTATATTACAAATTAGCGATAAAACAGATGTTTTGCAAAAAATTAGAGCAGATGAGCTTACATTTGCAGATTAAACCAACGTTACTACACTAAGAAATTATCCCAAATTAGTTCCAATTGTGTGTAAACACTCACTGAAGAAATAGATAAATATTTGTACAAAGATATGAAAGACTAAACTAGTTTGAAAAGTCTGACTTGCAAGTTATTCCCTCTCTTCAATGGCTTTTGTTTCTCCGACTCGAGAAACAATATAAGCCCCCATAACCCACAGGCGCACGTTTTCTTGGATGATGACGTTAAATATGCAGCAGTGCCAATGACCAGACTTATTAGAAGGAATGTAGCGCGTTTTTGCTTAACTGCTTGTTCACAGTGATTGAGTATTTTGATCACCCTCGTTATTATGAAAGCTTATGTGAAGTGTACTTCATGGTCGACTATTGTAATCTTTGCGTTCGCCTATCCCATTTTGCCTCTATGCTTTAACGTCTTTGTTTGTTCGCTGTGTCGTGGTGTTCGTGTCAACAGATTTGCCATCATCTTCCAAGTAGACGACAGGCCACCAGTGACGCTACCAATTTCACGCCATCGATGACAAAACAACACTTATAAGGACCGAGTGGTTGTTTCACACACCAACACACCTTCTAGGAATGCCATGTATACAGAGTGTATGTATAAGAGGTCCTTGGTCGACACGGTTATTCAATCCATTATATCCTTCCTCCCTCCCTCCCTCCCTGTCTTCATTCCTTCCATACATTGTTGGCATCAATAATTGCGAAACATGTTGTTCGCGCCTCGTAACTGAAATATTTAAACTTTTGCTAAAATTTGCCTCGAGTAAACGTCTAAAAGTTGTTCTCATTCCAATCACAAGTAAAAATAAATCCGTTTTTAAAGTCTATGATTGGAGTCACCGTGCAATTTATGTTGTACTAAAAGAGACAGGTGACCCAACATTTATCAACATTCGAAATTCAAAATTGCCGCCACGCCCCTGTTAACTTTAAAAGGAAAATATTTCAATTTTCACTAAATTAAGACGGTGATAAAATTGTCTTACTCCAAGAGCTTTAAAATAAGACATAACAAGCGGTAGATCAGAAAGGTTTTTGAAAAACCGCAATTTCACACCCCGTCAGTTTGCACTGAAACACTGCGATGCCTGATAGACCAATATATTTTCATTGTTAGTGCATAAAGTTCAAGAAAACTAACCAAGACTACAACTACAGTCTACTGATACTTCGGAATAATTTATCAAACCGTCCGGGAGATAAAAATGTCATTTGTGTAGGTTACAAACGCATGTATAAACAAATTATCAAAGAGACACAAACAAGTACATAGTCAGTATAACCAACTATATACCACACATGATATATGCGGTAAATTTGTTGGAAGGTTGGTTAACTTTGGTAAATGTGGAGAAGAATTGCTTCAGTTAATTATTTCCACACCACAAAGTGCCCAATCTAGTCACATTGAAATATCGTACAGTAACACACGAAACTGCACAAATGTAGACTTTCAGCCAATACTTGTTTAAATCAAAATCGATAGAAAACGTCACCAGAGTTGGTGTATCCATACCCGAGATATAAACACAGATCATAAGTTCGTGCCTTTTTTAGTACTGTATCTCAGCGCGGTACCTTTATCAGCCATCCTTATTTTCATCAATAAATGAAAATAGGAATTACGAATTAGGTAAAATGCTAAATTGGCTGTGGTTTTTCTTGATTACAAATCACGACTTTAATGACTTAACCTCTAGTTATGCAATGTAAACAGCAAATTGAAATTACAAATTGGCTCATAGTGATTTAAACTTGGGAAACTTACATTTTTAAGGGTTAAGGGTTAGAAATAAAGGTTGTTGAGTTTTACTACACGTTTTGAAGGGCGTGAAATTTTGCACAAGACAGTCTTAAGTGGTTCATATTTTACACAAGGTTTGTATGGCAACAAACTGAACGTAATGTACATAACGTCACAGAAATAGAACATGGTTTTATTCTGACGCGTCAAAGTCTACGTAGGGACAATACAAACAAGATCGATTCTACCAACAACAGTACTGGTACACTTTAATTGTCAAGTTCGCTACTCCCCGGAGAGGGAGTTGACATCCATGAACTTCACAATCTTAGTGACTCGTCAGAACCAGACGATTAATCAATGGCAAAAGTGTCATATCCAGAAGTGTATACCGTTTTACTGTTCTTGTTCATTTCAAAACTGTAGTTTATATTCATAGACAGTTCGTAGATTGCCACAGTTTTATAGAACCCCGCTGCAGTTATATATATACCGAAAATCCGTGACAGTTATATCAATACAGACAATAAGGTATATCTTTTCAAGCTATATGGTTGCGTATGTTTCGTTCGCCACAGTTTCCAATGGACCTGGTAATGTATTATCTTGAATGGAAATAATTATTGGACCAGTTTAATGTCATATTCATAAAGGCTTATATAAAATATGTCTCCCCAACTCTCTTTTGTAATGTCTGACCTTCTCTGCCGAACGGCGTTGAGAACCCAAAACCCCTGATTTCCCCGGTAAATATTGAAGATTCCCTAAGTTGGTGTCGTGGTGCCCATTTCTAATTTTGATCTAATTGATAAGCACTGCATTATAAAAACCTGGTCTCGGCTGTCGATTTCATCTGTGTATTTAATCATCTTAATAGAACTTCTCATTCTGTAGCTGTTGATAGTTCCAATTCATTTCCTTCGCAGGTTGCTGAATCATCGAGACCATGTAGGTTGTTGAATCATCGAGACCATGCTGATATTTGGAGACAGCTGTATCCTAATTTACAACAATTCACGTGGAGATGTCTTCTCCCAAACCTAATTCACAGAAGAAGTGATTACATTTCACTTTTACTGTTGTGAATTCTTATGAATCCTGGCGTTGTATAAGCTCCGACGACAACTGGTCGTCTTAGTCAATAGTGTGTCGCTAATCATTCTTTATCCTTTGCATGCAATGATGTTTTGTCGTTAATGTTTCGTCTTTTTCAAGTCCACGCCTGTGTTCCGAGTGCTTGATTTTCTTTGCTTCGATGAACAGCCTGTATGTTATTATAAATTGTGAAAACATGACTTTCGTCCGCTGTTTTGTTTGTGTTTGCTTTTGTTGTTGTATTCCGTTAAATTATCTCTCAAACAATCTGTGTTGTCTCCTCGTGTTTGCTTCCTTGGTCTTGTATATATTATTTGTTTAGACTGTCTGTGTGAAGTCATTACTGCTGTTGCATGTTCATATCTATTGCAACCCCAATGAGTCCCTTGAACGTAGTTGTAGGGGGCATAAGCTTATGTGTAAGAATCGGAATGCATCTGTTGGTTTTACAATGCATGTGTTTTGGACTGGGCTTCAACAACTGACACACAAGGTACGTTGACCACACAACCCTGTCCAACAACTGATAACCATATTAAACAGTTAAATACAATTCAATCAATCGATAGTTTAATTTGATCAATTCAATCAGATAAATAAGTGACAAAGGCCACATTTTATTTCACATTTATGTATTTTCTAGATAGTCATATTCAATAAAAATAATTGGAAGGGGTGAATTTTTGAATTTCATACGCAGCTTGAATTCCCTTCCCCGTAAAAATTGAGACTCCTTCGACAGAATCTTCAATTCTCTAACACAGCTCCATATCATACAGTCGTGCCAACTGCGATGCTGGAAAAAGCTTCAAAATATACTTTTATACTATATTAGTCTTTATAGGACATTATACATTAAATTTTAATCCCAAGTGCATTCGGTCATAAATAGGATAAACCTCAGTTCATAAAGTGATGATGCGGGCTGCCAATTGTTTGTCATAAGGCCGTAAAAATATGATTCACAGCTACTAATAACCAGAATATAATACCTTCATCGATTATAATGTAATTCAGACATCCGATGCCGACAGTGACTGTCTGGATACACACACACACACACACACACACACAATGGGTGCCCCGTGAACATGTGCTGGTACAAGTCCAATGAAAATTTTCATTATATTATTGTCATGATAATGATGATTACTATTATTAATATTGAATTCAGGAATCGTCGATACATTCGATGTAAAAAATTCACATCATACAAAACAAAATAAAAAAAAAGTAATAACAAGGACGAGCAAAGACAATGATACAAACAGCAAACAGCCAAGAAATCAAAAGAGTGTAAAACTAACAGAAAAAGAAGATAAAATTTACGACATGTTTCTCTGTAAAAGTTAAGAAAGGACCACAGAGGTAACGCAGATTATGGAATATACGTAAACTTTCTTCAAGATTCATGATATTTTGAAGAGACCGATGCATCAGAACTCACTCTTTTTTTCAGAAGACGTGTTTTGCTAGTTTGAAGTTTGGAAAAGAAATTACAAGACATTTTCGTCTGAGAGGGTCGAAAGATGGAACGTCTTTTGATACAAATATTCTACTGGCGCCGCAGTCACGTGGTACACCTCAGATAATACAAAGAGCATTTGTTTTATGCCACTTTCCGGTTACTCATGTTTTTCCATATTAAAACTTTTACCGTATATGAGAGCAAGGAGGCATCGTCCATAGGGCAGTGGTTAGGGTACGAGACTCACTATCGGTATCGGAGGATCGTGAGTTCGAGGCCGGTAGGTCCAGAGTAACGGACTCACTGTTAGAGGATGGTTATTCGAGACTCTAGCACGGTGTTGTGCCCTTGAGCAAGGCACTTTACTCCTCATTGATCCATTCGGTAGTGGGTTGTGGGTACCTCATCCTATAATTGGGTACGCCTGTTGGATGAGTTTTAAAGAAAAATAAAATGAAATGAAAAATAAAAAAGTCATTTTGGTGTAATGACAACGAAAAAGACAATGTGATGTCATTTATGAAATTATTTGGTGAGAATAATTATATATTTTTTTGAGAATTTGTGAATCAGTGAATTGGCGCATGGCTTGACCACAAAAATTACCGACCCGTCTCTTGATATCAGCACAGGCACAATTTTTTTCTCCTTGCCTGTGATATCTGCGTCATCTGTTATCGTATCAGGAAAAATATAACCGAGATATTTGTGATCCGATACAACGTTTAAAATCCTAACCTTATAAGTAAAGCAACGAGCACAACTAACAGCAAGGGACCATGGTAGACAGTATTGTCGTTCTTTTTTTTTTCGCAGGCCCCTCCCCAACATTAAGTAACATTTTCAGAGTCGTCCTCTATTGACAAGAAAACGTTTAGGGGTCTTCCAACCCCCCCCCCCAAAAAAAAAAAAAAACAAAACAAAAAAAAAACAACAGACAAACGACTGGCCAGTCGCGGTGATTGCGAATGAGAGATATCTTCTTCACAACTATGAAAAGAGGCAAATTAAAAGTCTTTAGAGAATTGCTTTCTGAGGGTTCAGGATGAAAACAGGATGGAGTGGGGGTGGGGGTCAAAAACTAAACGTGCCCGGCGACTGTTCTACATGGCTAGTTCGTTTCCACTCGCACGTAGAGGGCAGAAATCAAAATGGAATCAATGACCAACTCTAGGTGTACGCCCAGCTTATCATGCATGAAAATGTTACCCTTCCCAACTACGCTTGCAAAATTGAATCCCATGATCTTCCACAAACACCTGGGACAAAATGGCACTTCATCCACCTGAAAAACCATCCTTACTCTTGTCCGTTCAGTTATTTAGAAAAGATAATGGCTTGTGATAACATCCGGAATCATGGAATTGTCATTGAAATTCAACTTTTATGAAGATACAATCAGTGCGATTTTGAAAATACTGACAAATAAAGTACATAAAGTTCACTGAAAAAAATATGTCATATCTAAAGGACATGATAGAAAAGAGACGACGGTATGCAAGTTTTGGTCTATTGAAAAATAGACGCACAGTGTATCTGTTGAAGCCCATCTTCACTTATTCTTTAATAGCGACAGTGATTTTCTTTGCGTCGACGCAAACCTTCAGAAACCGTTTAATCTCAAGTTTGCTTGCCTTAAATGAAGAGAGAGAGAGAGAGAGAGAGAGAGAGAGAGAGAGAGAGAGAGAGAGAGATTTTGTCGAAACAACGGTACGTGTCGAACTGTTTGTACAGATTTCAATAATGATTGAGGGTGAACATCAATGGAATAAAACGAATGCCACGCTGGAGTAATGGTTCAATGTGGAGGATGTGCATCAATGACTATACGTACGTTAAGCGCAGACTTCAACCTATGTAATATCCACGCTGCAAGTTGGTTATTCCAAACGGCTCAGGTTAAGTGACGCCAACATGAAGAACTACTGACTACAAGTTCTCGTCCAATACTGTTCTAGGTCGTGTGTTTAATACCATTGGACTACATCCCCTCAAGCAGGCCTGTGGTACGAGCGTTATATTACTTGTAAATGTTTAAAATTCTACCCTCCTGCAAGGATTTGGCGGTATTTCTGTATAAAGAAAGGCCATTGCATGAGAGACATACAACCCCTAAAACTGAATAGAATGACCGAGTATTGTTTCTTTCCATCGACAAATCGCTGATTCAATGCGTCTTTATTTTGAGACACTATACTTCATATAGCACGCCGTGGCGCTCTTTTTCGAGTATCTGCCATCCGCTACGAGTGACTACAACATGTCCTGATTTCGTTTGTTTGGCGTTTGATGTAGGCTTATAGTTACCGGGAATATGGAAAAACAGTTGGACAACCTCACTTACTATGCGACTGGTGTTACCATTGCGTTGATTGGTATTCTTGGTGCGTTCGGTAACATCATGGTCCAATTGGCATTTATAATAGACAAAAAGATTCGAACGCCAACGAACATATTTATCTTGTCGATTTCATTAAGCGATCTGGCGATATCGGTTTTTGGAAATCCAATCTCTGCTTCAGCCAGCTTATCACGCAGATGGCTCTTTGGGGAAGCTGGCTGCAAATGGTGAGTAAAATACTGCGATACGTTGTCATTGACTTTTGGCAAAGTATGCATCGCTGTTGTCTAGTTCATTTGATTGTCAAAAATATAAACACCAAGACACCGATCAATAAACTGATTTGATGTTACTGAGATTTTTTTCGGATTCAGTTTCAATTACCAAAGTCGACGTAACAATGTTTGAATAGCAGTTTAAAAACTGTTTTCATTTCTAGAAAGTCAGTTCCATTATAACGTTTGTCAGTTATTATTTGAGTCAAGAGATCATGGCAGATTAAACCATGCAAATGTTTTATAATAAGTGGTTTATTCCGTTTCATTTAAACTTTTAAAAAATGTGAAACACGTGAAAAGGCACGTGTTTTGTGGAGGGACCGTGGTTTTTATGTACCCGTATACAGTCTTATGTGGAAACGTTGACAGTGTGGATCGTTCAGTCGACGGGCAATTAATTCTTAGGGATAGAGACATATAACAGCTACTCAGAGGTTCTTGGTGAAGGAAATATCGCAGGACGTCAATATAAACAGCAAAATTTCAAGATGAAAAATTCAGCAACAAAACCGGTGGTTTTCACCTCATTCCGTTTTATGTTGTGAATATTATAACTCTACTACTCATCTCAAGAATGTGTATGAGAAATGTGTCATTTTCCCCACTATACTGACAAACACTGTCAAGGTACTGTGTAACTGTGTTTCCGCCGTAGCCCCGTTTTCTATGTTTATTCTATTTCCTCGATGATGACGTCACGCTGACAGCACATCTTTTGGTACTTCCGACTGCATTGTTAGTGGACCTGTCAAACCCATTCATGTTTAAATAGAAACAAGCTGATTGCATGTTGGTTTAATTGTAGGAATGTACCACCTAATGCAAAAGCTACATCTGCCCAGCATCTCTGCCTTCACCATGATGCAACATTGAATTCCAAAGACATTTTGACTTTGCCATGGATTATTTTTGTTCAAGAGATACGATTTTTTTTAGTTACCACTCAGATAACTACAAATTGAGCGATAGACATGAAACATGTCGACAATCGGATTTAACAATGGTCTTGACTATCGCCTTAACTTGGCGTCGGGCAGCCTTGGGGAAGATTCTTTCGATCAGTTTAGTCTATCCACCTAGGGTAAAAAATCAGTAAGGAATGGACCGTTTCATATTAGGAGGGCTTGGAATCTTGACTCTGGAGCATATTTTTTCCTCTCTGCTTCACCTGGAATTATTTTTAACTGTGTGAATCCTAGCATCTTTTTTCACCCCCCCCCCCCCCGTTCTCAGAGCAATCTTTATCTTTTCACGGGCATGCGAAATGCGAATATATGGTTCTTTTACTTTCGCTTTCGTCATATGACGAAACTGAATAGGGAAGCAAGCAGCATCTGCTTGAGAATGCTGGAAAGTTGGGAAATAGAGAAGAAAATAATGAAAATAAAGAAATAGATTACTGACGTAGACAAATCAGAAGTCGTCGAGGTCCCGGTCTGTAACGGGAAACGACTACTGTTTTTAGCGCTTGAAAGGTTCTGGGTAGCACGCTTAAAGCAAATGGCGCAAACCAAGTAACATTTTGAAAGACTGGAAATTTGTAGAGGTAGTTGATTACTTTGGGATGGGTTAGAAGGGTCTTCCCTCTCCCGATACAGAACAATTTGAAGTTTACGTATTAAAATGGGGTTATTTGGTGGCCATTTTGAGTGCTTTAACAGATTTTTCATGACGATTCAAAATATTGTAGACACAAAATTATTTCCCATTATTATCATGTCAACAGAAACAAGTGAATATCCAAACAGGAAAACTTCTATTTTTTCGCAACTTCATGCAAATAAATGTAAATTAATGTATAGAAATCAAAATACACTTCTAATGCACATAAGAAACTGCATTTTGATTTCTTCACATTAATTTGCATTTCTTTGCATTAAGAAATGAAAAAATATAAATGAATGCAAAGAAATCAAAATGCAGCTTCTGTATATATATATATATATATATGCTACAGAAATGCTTGAAATTTCTGTTTTAACTTTTGAATATTGACAGGCGTATCCTATAACATGCCTTGAAAGACAAAATTAATCATAAATTAAGGATATTATAAAGATATTTATAAGTAAGTCTCTTTACAGCAAATTCTTGCACCCTTGGTCAACCCACGTCACATTGCATTGCGTAAAGTTGTTAGAAATTGAAAAAGAGTGCTGTACTTCTAGAACCATCCAATTTCGAGCTGAGTGCGGGAACCACTTTATGTACAACAAATATACGTTTGTTAACAAGTCATGATAAGCCTGACACTAATTGAAAAGAACAGCAAAGGACACATGATATCCGGTGCAGGCTATGTGAAGAAGTTAAATTGAGTATTCGATATATTTTCAGGTGTAAGGATGAGAAACTGTAGCAGAAGCACAACAAATGAAAAGTACTACTTAATATTTCAAAAAAAAATAAATCAGAGCATTTATGAAAAAATAGCAATAAATTTACATGTTATAAAAATGTCTCGATCCACGGATATGCGCCGAAAATTAAAGATGTTATGACAATAAGGTGCCCAAAGAGCGCGCTGACATTTAAAGATATTACAAAAATGGCGTGCAAAAAGTTCCCGCCGAAAATGAACATGTTATAGAATGGGAAAACCCGGAGGGCGCGTCGAAAATTTGCAGTAACTGTCCGTGCATTATTTTTACTTCATATCTGCTGACAATATTTTTTATTTTCTCTGTCATCCTTGGCTGGATTTTTTTACCTCTCATTCCCCAAATCTTCCAAGCCGCCTCCGACATAAAATGGGCCATCCCTCAAGCTAACTCTTCCACCAGATATAGATTTGATCTCGCTGTACCTATACTTACCAAATAAATTTCCCTGAGGCTTGTGTCCATTCAAATAAATCTAACAAATATCTCTAGTAGACGCTTGCAGTCGGAGACCCTAAAATTAGAACTATACGTCGCTTCTCTATTTTCATTCTATCTATGGTTGAATATCAGAACTTTTGCAAACGTGTGACATAAATCTTTTTTTTTTCAGCGAGGAAATTAATGACAAAACAATGTTCGGTAGTGTTATTGTGGCTTTTTTATAACTTTTTACGAGTTGAGAATATCCCACACGATGCAGGAACTTTAGTGTCATGACGGAGAGTTTCGGACTTGTGAATTCACTTGAAACAATTCAGAGGCCATTCTTCCGAAAGAGAACGTATTCCACATTGTTTCATATTTTTCTCCATAGGTATGGTTTCGCCAACACTTTTTTTGGCCTTGTATCGATAAACACACACGCCTTGATCGCTATCGATCGATACCTGATAATCGTCAAACCTCACATCGGTAAGTGACATTCGAGTCTCCATAATCACGCAGTTTGTAGTTTTCTTGTCAAGTTTACATTCTTCGGATTTCTTTCTTAAACGAAAAAAGCCTTGCCTAACGACAGTAGAAAGGACGCTTACGTCTGAATAAAGGGCAGAGGATATGATATATATATATATATATATATATATATATATATATATATATATATATATATATATATATATATATATATATATATATATATATATATATATATGTATGTATGTATGTATGTATGTATGTATGTATGTATGTATGTATGTATGTATGTATGTATGTATGTATGTATGTATGTATGTATGTGTGCATGTGTATATGTATGTATTATATAAGTTATGCTTCCCTTTAGATCTCACGACTGGAGAGTCATCGGGCACATCCAAATAATAATTCGTAATTCGACAAAAGCTGATAACGTTAGCCATAAAATAAACATATCGAATGATTGAGTAACCAATTATTAATGCAGCTAAACATATGTGGACAGCTGAAAGCGTTTGTTGGAAATAATCATATTACTTAAATGGCCTTAAAGGCATTGCTCGCGATCTCTGGGATCGCCTTTGTTCTAGTCTGTAAGAGGATTACGGAGGTGTGATAGCCTTTTGTTTTCCATTGAAATTGTAATCAGGTTGGTAGATATTCTGATGAGACAATCTGGTGCCAACACATGCCTTTAAGGAGTGGAAGCTATCCATTTCTCACGGCTCAATTCAGCCAGTGAATAATCCGTCGGGGTGGTCACAAATTCAAATTGATATAATGCAGACACGCTGGACAATACGTTGTGTTCACCAGCCACCATATCAACTCTTCGATAGAGCCAGGTAAATTCAGTGCTTGTATAATCGAACAATGGTTAAGAACTATTCTTGATGAGGGGAACTGAAATGCGCCCTGGAAGTACTCTCATGGTCTCATTACTCAACACAATGCTCACCATCAGTTGGAGACATTTCTGTTTCTCTGGTGAAATTAGATATTGATTTAAAATATCTGCCACCAACACCGCCAAAGGTTGCACATGTACATACATAGGGGTAGGGTATTGTAGGCAGGGGGGTTGTTTTTTACTCAGTGATTTACTTGTATACTCAATCGAATACTGGGTACGCTTGCGTTTTACTGTAAAAAGAGCGTCAAATTCCTCAGTCATGCTTTTTGTCATATTCGAGAGAACATATCAACCTCTTGCTAAAATGATTGGTTTAAGAATTATCGAAAAGTCGTGTTTCAAATTTCTTTGCATTGTATTTGCGTTCCTTATGAATTTGAAATCCTGGTTTGAGTCACCGGCGTCCTTAAAGTAGTCATGTTTCGATTTACTGCCCTTGGTTAGGAAATGGGCAGGGTTACACCTACAAGCTTCTCTCAAAAGTGTTAACTTGGTTGAATTGCGCATCATTTAATGATTGTTGGTAGGAATTAAACCCATCCATTATAAACAGTCTGCCATGGAAATCTTAGCTAAAAAGCAGATGGGCGTATTTACACAGGTTGCATATAACGAAAGTTGATGGGCACGTAAAGTTATGTTCAAAATGGTAATGACTCGGAGGTGATCAGATGTGATTGCTGGAAACTGGTGGGTTTCATGAAGTTCGTTATCAGATATGCCCGACGAATAAACGTAGGATAAAGCCTTTATCGTAGACGAAACTTCTATCACGTGACAAACGTGGTGAATCGGGACATTCGAAGAAACTCAATGGGTGTTTGATGTTGTAGTATGGGCCTCGAAAGTGAAAGATTTAAAACTTTTACTCAAACTTTCCTCAAGAAATCTTTCGACAATTCTCTTTCAAATTCACAATAAAATCGGGGTCATCGTGCAAATTTTAGTACTAGCGATATATATTACCCAAGATTTACCAATATCTGAAATTCAAAATGGCCGCCCCCCCCCCCCCCGTATTAACTCTATGGGGAAAATACAATTTTCGATTTTGAAAAACTAAGACGCTAAAAAGTTTTCTTACACCAAGGGCTTTAAAATGAACCCCACAAGAGGTAGATCAGAGAAGAATTGTAAAAGTTTGAAAGTCCAAATATGTGCCCCGATGCGCGTTTGGGTGACTGAGAATAAACGAGTGTGTTTGGACACTCTAAGGATTTAGGAAGCTTGCGCTCAGTGGGCAAAGAATGAGTCAGATTATTTTTTCGCCTTTGAGCGATGCAAGAACATGCTATGTATCTCCGGGGGTGCTCTAAACTTAAAGAGGCACTCCCACTTGGTAACATTTTTAAAACACATTTTTTAATGCCAACGGTCGATATTTGACGTGGCAACTGTGCACGGATCGCGAGATATCGATAAAAACATGTCATTTCCCGAGCGTATTTTTCACATCCCGAAGTTTCTTATTATGACCCGAAATCCCCCGAAGGTTTGTTGTTATGCTGATGGACAATATTCTAGGGAGTCCAAAAACGTTTGAATGACGCAATTAATTTACCCACTGCGAAGACTTTATATACAGCATTATGCCTTTACCTAAGGTAATTTTTTTTTTAAAACTTCTCCTTAGTTTTTGTCGGTGTCATTATTCTCAATCAGTTGTATTAGATTTTTAACCAATACCACATAGATATCAGTTTTTACGAGTAAAATATTAGCCGTCTCTGATGACTACATTTTGTCGTCTGCCACACAGTTGCGCGTGGTTCGATACATAGCGGTCGCCACGTGGTATGCGTCTGCATACCACGCGGCGGCCGCTATGTATCAACCAAACGTAACTGTGCTGGTCACCTATGCGAATTCTGGTGGAATCAGCAAACTTTGTTTTTCGGGGTTTTTTTGCAGAGTCAGTAAGACTCGGCTTTATCCCACGGGACATGACCGATCACCGACGCGAGTGGTACTGTGGCGTACAGCAGCGTCAGAGTAGACTCGTACTACATAGCTTAGTTGACAATGGCCCCAGTGCCGAACGTTCGATGTTCGGAAGCTGAATTTAGGTGGGCCACCGGAATTCAAACTTGTACTTTTTTGAGGACATGTTTATATCGATATCTCGCGTTCTGTGGGCAGTCGCCACGTCTAATATCGACCAATGGCATTAAAAAAATGTGTTTTAAAAATGTTACCAAGTGGGAGTGCCACTTTAAGGTCCTTGCATGAAGAACTTCAACTTTTCTCAACTTAAACTTTGATCTATTTGGCGATAGCCTGTGAAGTTGATTTATTTCGATTTCAAGTTCAGGGACTTAATTTTATTCACCATGTATGAAGGATACCTCGAAAGCTTACTGGATCGGTATTAGAGAGTAGACTTTGAAGAGTGGTCTTGCAAATCCTCCGACTCAACTTTATCGGTTTTTTTTAAAGGTATGTATACAGTCACCTGTAATCTAAATATGCCTATATATGGTCAAAGGGGTGTTCCTTGGTATCAAAATGTCCATGTGAGGGCGCTGTTTTTAAAAGGCGGCCACCCGCTTAAAATCTGTGATTGGTTAGATTTTCTCTTTCCATGGTAAATGTGGCAAAATTGGAACAGGTGACAGTATACCTTTAACATTAAGGTAGTACACGCCTCGAAATTGAAAGTCTCAAACCTTTGTTCAAACTTTCCTCAGGAAACTCTAAACCACTGTTCTTCGAAACCAAGAATAAAATCATCGGTCACTGAACAAAATTTTGCACTAGAGATACCAATTACCTAAACATGACAGAGATATGAAATTCAAAATGGCCGCCATTCGTGTGTTGACTCTATAGAGACAAAATAAATTTTCGATTTTCAAAAGAATAAGACAGTGAAACTTTCAGTAACTCAACGAACTTCTAAATGAGACAACACAAGTGGTTGATCAGAAAGTATCTTAAAAATTGGAGATCCGAATATCTGTCCTCGAGGCGCATTCTGCCTTAATCCATTTTCGAAGATGGCAAACAAAGTCGTATTTTGAAAAAAAGATACGGAAATAATATATTCAATGAAGCGCTTTTCTGCTATGGTTGGGTACATGCTCCTGATAACGCTTTAAAATCGGCGTAGTCTTCATGATGAGCTATTAATAATCTGTGCCACGTTCTTAGCTACCTCATCTGTTTCTTAACGTTCTTTCGAGCTCACTTCTTTTGACTCTACAGCACATGCACAAACTCCATTAAGATCGTGCAGGTCAACAATCACATTGAATACTCTGTGGGGAAGAGAGAGGTGTGAGCAGCAATTGGTGGAATATCTTTTAATGATAGACGCCCACAGTTTAATCAAATAGATGGAGTTCAAACAAAGAGAATTTCCCGAGGAATATGAAATAAAACAAATGTGCAATGCTCTCGGTCGCTGTGACAAGGATGAAGGTCGTGAAGGGAAATAACACGTCATCAATGTTTGATTGATTATGTTTTTATAACAACATCAAAATATTAAAAAGTTACGAAACCGAATGATCATGACGAAAGAAGTACAATATGTCACCATGACTACCGAGAATATAAACTTGGCATGTTGTTAATGAATTCGTCGACCTTTCGTTCATACATTAACTTTGCATTCCTTGCTACACGTATTGAATTTTACTATTAGTGTATGTGTCGTCATTCCTGTCAGTTATTTTTTGTTTTCGTGTGTGTTTCGTTTTCAACTGGTAGGGTCCTGAAACAGGGGAAGTATTTTCTCATTTTCTATGTACAAGCACAGTCCCTCAGCAGAAGTCTCTATGTAACATAACGTTAAATACGCTAAGTACAGTGGCAACAATGATTTGACAAATTCGTCACACAAGAGGCAAATTGTGACCTTGAGCGAGCTCATTTCACCCTTTCATCAATATAATGAAAGTTATCTTAGTTCCCATTGTTAAAGACAAGTCGAAGCTAGCCAGTGATGCTAGCAACTACCGACCAATTGCCTTGGCTTCGGTGGTGTCCAAGCTTATTGAGCATATTTTACTGTCAAGATGTCGTGATTTTATTACGTCTCACCATTTACAATTCGGTTTCAAGAAGGACCATTCTACCGACCTTGTCTGTTTGCATTCAAAGAAATTATTAACTATTATGTAACAAAAGGTGGTCCTGTGTTTGCATGCTTCATGGATGCCTCTAAGGCATTCGACAGGGTGAACCACTTTAAACTGGTGAAAAAGCTCATTGACAGGAATGTTCCTATGTACATTGTCAGATTACTTTATTATTGGTATAGAAATCAGTTATTCTGTGTAAAATGGGTGGATTCTTTGTCAGACTGGTTTCATGTTTCTAATGGTGTGAGACAAGGGGGTGTTCTTTCCCCATATCTCTTTAATGTGTACGTTGATGATTTGATAAATCAGCTTTCTGATTGTAATGTAGGTTGTCACATTAGTGGCGTCTGTGCAAATAATTTAGCTTATGCTGACGACATGACTTTACTCAGCCCAAGTGCGAAGGGCTTACAGTGTCTCCTTAGAATATGTGAAATTTACGCCAAAGAGTTTGACATCACTTTCAATCCATGTAAAACTGTGTGCATGATTTTTAATGGGACGAAAGTAAAAGTCCAAAGAATTCCTAGACTGACACTCAATGATAAAACACTGAGTTTTGTATCCACGCATACCTACCTTGGTCATGTCATTTGTAGAGGTATGTATGACGATGACGATATTGAAAGACAGAGACGGGCATTTTGTATTAGAGCGAACATGTTATTGAGGCAATTTAATGTTGTAGTCCAGAAGTGAAAAAGACTTTATTTGCAGCTTACTGTTGAAATCTATACTGTTGCCATCTTTGGGTAACTTATAGAGTTAAAGTTATGAATAAGTTAAAGGTTATGTATAATAATGTATGGAGAAGACTTTTAGGTCTTCCTTCATTAGTAGCGCGTCTGCGATGTATGCTACAAATCATATCATGTCTCTTGGAGAAGTTATGCGCAGAAATATCTATAGCTTTAAATGTAGACTTGAAAAATCAACAAATTTACTTATTGCCGCTATCTCCTCATCAGATAGAGTAATTGATAGTGCATTCTTCAAGTTCTGGAGAAAACAACTGTATTTGAAGTAGTTTTTCTTTTCTTTTTTTTCCCAAAAGCCTGAGTTTTGTATTCATTTTCATTTACTAAATTTCTTTTCTGTATATGGACAACCCAGTCTGAAATAAATAATAATAATAATAATAAAAAAGGTGCCCGTTTCGACGGCATATCATTAAAGTCACATGTATGAAAAGTGCGATGAACGCGCTCCATCAGCGTGAGGGGCTGAATTTGTGTGTTAATGTAAAACGCATTTGCGTTCCCTCCATGTGCCAACAGAAATGGTTGAAATATCTACCGTGCAGAGTTTGATTTATTTACGGTAATCTGAAATCGGTGACTTTACATTTACATATTAAAGCAATGTACAGTCACAGTCCCTTCGATATCGACCAGGAAAGTAACTTCGGAAGTAAGTGCTTGTAAATGAAAGCAGTAATTGACCTACCCTCTTACTGACACTACACGCAGTTTATTCAATTTTCCGAAACTGTTTAATACGAGCTACTCAAATAGGTAAATACTTACCAACGTATTGGCCGAGGAGATTGTATATGGGAACATATACGCTTCCATATTTTTGCCTATTTGCAAACTTCTTACCGTTCTATAACGAATCCGACCTTTTGTTTGTCTAAATAAAAATGTCTATGTACTTTATTCTTCCAGGTTGTTACATTACCAAAAAGAGAGCTGTAATGATGTCAACTGTGGCATGGTTCTTAGCGTTACTTTGGTCAGTGTTTCCCCTCATCGGTTGGTCAGAGTACACTTTTGAAGGCGCTGGAATGATGTGTAGCGTGCTGTGGCAGTCAGATGAAACTGATGACGTGCTCTACGTGGTCAGCCTTTTTCTCTCGTCGTTTGTTCTGCCAATAACCATAATGATCTTCTGCTATGTTGGCGTGTTTCGAACGCTTAGATCCGCTGCGTCCATACAGGCTGCGTGGAATCCTGAGTCAGCGGAAAAAAATTTAAAAGTGTAAGTATTAGGATGTATATATATAACGGCTTCCATTTTGAAATGAGCTTTCCAAAGCTCAATTTGAAAACGTACATCTCTAACATTAAAATCGACATTCAAGGCCGCACACACACCGAGATGTGTGGCTTGAACACTCAAGCCTATATCCATACATCACAATTGGTGACTGATTCAAGGCAACTTGCATAGATCTAAATATTGAACGATCTAAAAGTTTGAATAAATTAAACTCTTCAAACACAGAATCTAATACGAGAACATTCAAGGCAGTGCAATTTGTGCATTGGACTTGAACATTTGAGAATTTTGAGATTTGGAGCATTCAAGAAAGACTGTTCACACACATGGGAATATTGAGTTTTGCCATTCACACATTACGATCTGCGGCTTGAAAATTCAAGGCACTTCAGACATCAAGATCTTGAGGCTTGAAAATTCAAGGCACTTTAGACATCAAGATCTTGAGGCTTGAAAATTCAAGGCACTTCAGACATCAAGATCTAGAGGCTTGAAAATTCAAGGCACTTTAGACATCAAGATCTTGAGGCTTGAAAATTCAAGGCACTTCAGACATCAAGATCTTGAGGCTTGAAAATTCAAGGCACTTCAGACATCAAGATCTTGAGGCTTGAAAATTCAAGGCACTTCAGACATCAAGATCTAGAGGCTTTCAAGCCTTGAATTTTCAAATTCAAGGCACTTCAGACATCAAGATCTAGAGGCTTGAAAATTCAAGGCACTTTAGACATCAACATCTTGAGGCTTGAAAATTCAAGGCACTTCAGACATCAAGATCTAGAGGCTTGAAAATTCAAAGCTCTTCATACATCAAGATCTAGAGGCTTGAAATTCAAGGCACTTTAGACATGAAGATCTAGAGGCTTGAAAATTCAAGGCACTTCAGACATCAAGATCTTGAGGCTTGAAAATTCAAGGCACTTCAGACATCAAGATATTGAGGCTTGAAAATTCAAGGCTCTTCAGACATCAAGATCTAGAGGCTTGAAAATTCAAGGCACTTTAGACATCAACATCTTGAGGCTTGAAAATTCAAGGCACTTCAGACATCAAGATCTTGAGGCTTGAAAATTCAAGGCTCTTCAGACATCGAGATCTGAGGTTTATGGAAATCCGGTCACGACATGCGACATGCGACCTGCGACTTCAAAACTGCGACCTGCGTCCTGCGTGTTTGTCAAACTGCAACCTGCGACTTAGGGAGCATTCGTTATTTACGGGGAGGGGGGGTTGGCGGAATTTGAGCGACAAATGAAACGTAAAAAGCGACCCCCCATATCAAATTTCTAAAATTTGACCCCCCCTCAATTCATCAATTGTAAATGTGACCCCCCCCATAAAAAAAATTCATCAGATATGATTCATTAACCCTTCGCATCCTGTGGCCCCGGGCTGAAAAAGTTTCCTCACATACTAGAGAATCAACATTTTTGGTGAAATGCCAAATCAATTTTTTGCACACACATGAACTTGTAATCGCTCTAGTCTAATCAAGTACACTAATATCAATAATCAAGAGTACATAAATACACAGATTTACCTAGTTTTATATTTGAAAAAAATTATTCATAGTTTCCATATAGACAAGATAGTGAATCAACATTTCGGTGACATTCCAAAATCAAATTTCTTGCACAAACATCCACTTGTTACCACCCTAGTCTAATCAAGTAAATTAATATCAATAATCAAGCGTACATAAATACACAGATTTAACTAGTTTTGTGATGGAAAAAAAACTATTCATAGTTTCCTCTGACAAGATAGTGAATTAACAATTCGGTGAAATTCCAAAATCAAATTTCTTGCTCACACATGCACTGGTAACTACCCTAGTCTTACCAAGTACATTAATATCAATAATCAAGAGTCTATAAATACACAGATTTAGCTAGTTTTGTATTTAAAAGAAATTATTCATAGCTTCTCATATATTATGTATGGAGGACCGGTGTATTTTCTATTTTGCCTGGGAGTTCTTGTGTGTTATCACTGTATACCTAGGGAGTCCAAGACGGGAACTTTCCAGAGAGTGTTTTACGTTGCATGCTGCACTGGCACTGGAAGGTTTGAGTGTCAGCGTATGCTTTTTAAGTCAGATATTTCTCTATTTTGAGTCTTACTCAAGTCAGCAGATATGTAAAGAAACCGGTGAGTGGTAGAGATCGAATTTTATGCGGATCGGACTGTTTATTTAAACCCTACGCCATCCTCTACTTTAGTCGATGGAACGAACATTGCTCACACAAGTGAAAGCCGTGCCGTATATTTGCAATATACGCACTGGCATGCTAAGATGATAATATCACCACAAGTTGAAAGCTGATCTTACAGTTACTGCAGCAAATTGTGCGTTAACTGTGAACTTTATTCCGTTTATGAGTTCAGTCAGATGTCTGAGATTGTCATGAGAACATTATTTATGATCGTTCCACTGAACTTTTGTCGATGCGCGGAGTTAGCAGAGGAAGACTTCAGATTAGTTCGGCATGTCCCGACCGGAAGTAAACAAAAGATCTAAGATGGCTGCTCCCGTGGTAGCTGAACTGGACGCTGCTTAGCAGTGAATTGCGTGTGTTGTCGCCGACTTTCATGTGACGACATTACACGGGACTTACAATTGTGCTCATCATCGAACATTAGTTAAAGTCGCGTGTGAACTATTTGTGTTTCCCAGCTGCGTGGTCAAGTCTGAGGTACCTCTGCGGTAACGTTAAGTTTTCCATAGAAATTGTTAAGCATTTAGAAAGGGTTTGAACAGAGTTTTGTTCTGAAAGTGTGTTCGACTCCTGCCGTAGGGAGGTCGATCAGTACGGTTACTGTTACCATGGAGTAATATTTATAGTTTTGAAGTACGGTTTTACTATTTTGTATGTAGACCCCGATATTTGTTTGTTACATTATATGACCGTGTGTTGGTTCCTCATTTCATGCCCCATGCTGTGTAGCCCTGCGTACAGGTGTGTGCACGTGTGTTCCCAGCATTATATGGCCTCTACCAAAGCCCTGAAATGCTCTTTGAACAGACTTGAGGTCTCTGCGGCCTGGATCTGGACCGCAATGAAGACTAAAGGGTCTTTTTGGCCGAAATTCTGCTCTATTGGGGCAAAATCCTTTCCCTGCCTACCTTTACCTCCTAACCAATCCAAGAAAAGATGCGATTGACTTCTCCTAACGTCCAAAACTACTCATTTTCTGAAACATAACATACTCGACAAGTTGTTTACCCATGGAGATCCCCATTTTGAATCTCGCTGCAGAGACCCCAGTTATCTCCACAGACCGTTGCAGGGCTGTGGTGGAGGCCGTATACGCCAGGAACACACAGACCTGTACTCAGGGCTACATGCTCTGTTGCTGCTCTAGAGAGGTTAACGCCAGTTTCGGACGTGTTGGCCCTGCTAGAGAAATAAATTTGGCTGAGCTTCGGTCGGTTATTATTCTGCCGTCTCGAAACATCGGTTACACAAGCAACATTTCGGTGAAATTCCAAAGTCAATTTTGTTTTCTATAACTCAATACAACCTTTGTAAAATTTGACCCCCCCCTTCAATCATTGATTGTAAAATTTGACACCCCCCCCCTAAAAAGCGGTTTTGTAAAAGTCAACCCCCCTGATTTCCACCACCCCCCCTCCCGTAAATAACGAATGCTCACTTATGGGTGCTCTGGCCTAGCTGCCACCTGCGAGTTTGAAACTGCGACCTGCGAGATCACGACCTGATCCATGATTTTAGGTATTTGGTGTTTATTGAGAGTATGAAAGCAGTCACAAGTAATATCAATGATAGGTGGTGTCATTTAGGAAAGAGATGAGCTTCGATGACACAGCTGTGTTGGCCTACGTGTTGTTCGGTTGCTTTCAAAGTCCGGTTTAAAAGTGACAATGCTTAACTGCATGCGATACCGATTTTCATGAATAAAATTTGTTTTGATAGGCCTACTTCAACAAGCATGTTGTTATATATGTTGTTTCCTAAAGTGGTGGCTATTTCACAGATCGAAATGACCTAGTTTAGGCCTAAAGAAGTAGGCCTATTATGTGGTTGTTGTACTTCGATTCGGTGACCATGCAACCCATCCCGCCTTAATGCAAGATTACTCGAACGTGGCTAAAACAACAGGAAATGTCCAGTCACATCGCAAGCACAGTTCGCCGCACGAATTACGCAACTAGAACACTAAGCGAACAAACGAAGAAACAAAGAAAACACTAGTCTTCACAACGAAAACTATAGCAACAATATATATAAGAACACAAGCTATAAAAAGCAGCAATGTGCGAAAACTGGGAACACATAGACAAGGACGAAACACTATAGCCTGAATGAAATATTGGGAAATATTTCCACAACAACCGATCATCGCATACAAAAGAAATGATTAGCGATATACTGGTACAGGCCAAAGTCCACGGCATTTGGAACAAGGCAAGAAATAAATATACACAAAACGATCCAAACATAATATTCTAGTTTCCCGGCTAGAAAAACAAGAGATCAACATCATAGACACAATATATTAAAATAAGAAAGAGATATACATAGGCGACTGAGGAAGAGACCGAACTGGTTTCGAAACGTGGGGTCAAAGGATCACGGTTGTCTAAGACACACTCGACTACGCCCACGTCTCGCCATGGCTTATTTTAAAATTAACGACTCGTTTGCTAATTTTCACACTAACAGAAAAAACACAACTCAGACACTAAACACACCAAAGCACATACAAGACGAGATGGCTGATGTGTGAAGCCAATTTCCCTATATTATTTACATCGCAGTTGTGAAGTCGCAGGTCGCAGTTTGACAAACACGCAGGACGCAGGTCGCTGTTGTGAAGTCGCAGGTTACACCTAGGTCTAAATGCCGAGGTCGCAGGTCGCATGTTTCAAACTCGCAGGACGCAGGTCGCAGTTTTGAAGTCGCAGGTCGCATGTCGCATGTCGTGACCGGATTTCCATAGAGGTTTGACAATTCAAGGCACTTCAGACATCGAGATCTCAGGTTTGTCAATTCAAGGCTCTTTAGAAATCAAGATCTTGGGGCTTGGACATTCAAGGCTATTCACACATCAAGATCTAAGGCTTGCACCATAGACAGTAGAGATTCTCTACTGTCTATTATTGAACATTCAAG
This sequence comes from Ptychodera flava, assembly GCF_041260155.1. Lineage (NCBI taxonomy): Eukaryota > Metazoa > Hemichordata > Enteropneusta > Ptychoderidae > Ptychodera > Ptychodera flava. The sequence continues at coordinate 8,853,007 of NC_091933.1, read as the reverse complement.
ACAGTCAACTCATGGAGATAGGTCAATCTTGCTCAATCACAGCAGTTATTGACATATTAGACTTCAACGTTCAAGATATTAACAAAGTGAGATATGAGACCTGAATATTCAAGGCTATGTGCTCTTGAAGATCACAGACTTGACCATAAACGCATGGAGATCTGACTTTCATATACAGGGCAGTATGTCATAGAGATCTAACACTTGAACATTCAACGCAGTACGCTCAGAGAGATCTGCCGTGATCTTAACAATCAAGACACTTATATGAAGAAGTGAGACTTGAAAAATTCAATGCAGTAAAATATCATGAAAGTGATTTTAAATAAAAAATATACAACAAAATCTTAGTATTGACAAAACGATAAAACTTTTGAAATAATTTTATCTAGGCGACATTGGTCATTGCAAAGATTTGCATTTGTGCAGAACAGTATTTGTTCAGGGTATTTAATGTTTCTTTTTGTATAGCAATTGCTTGTGATCTCAGCTTGAACATAAAAAGCAGCAGCCATGCTCATTATTAAGCATTATGTAATAAGTGACAGTGCAAAGGCAGACAAGCTGAAAATATTTTATGAAGATTTTATTTGTATCTACTTTCCGGAAAAATTCCACAAATGCTAGATCTTTTCCACATGACCAAAATCTGCTGCAAACACAAAAGTATTCTAGAGCTGATCTTTCTGCTACATTCAGGTTTGATTACAGCCCTTCATTCTAATAAGATGTAGTTTGTGTTTGAATCTACTTTTTTCCTGTTTATATTAACTTTTGTGAACACCACCACCGCTAAGTTGAGGAAAGACAGGAGGGTTTATTGCAAAAGGAGAATGTAAACGCCAACAAAGTAAAGAATAAAGCACATTATCATACATGCTATGCCTGTATTGCCATTCTTCTATTGTTCAGACGGTACTGATATGAGCCCGTATTTTAACTAGTGAAAATATGGATTTTATTTTCACTGTAACCGAACTACTTACAGCGACGCGTACGCGTGACCTTCGCTGTATGCTGACTATCGTTGGTATATGTACATATAAAACAGCTGAGCGAATAAGACAAATGACAATCCGAAATGTCATTATGATTATGGTCAAAATTATGTTGTTTGCAGTCACTTTATGGGCATTACACTTAGGCACAAGTACAGTTGTACCAAAATCATACAAACAAACGTATTGAAAATTTGTATAATTTGCCGACACCTGTCAATTCACGGCCGGTCCCGTGGCGGCAGTGTTTTCGTGTCGTCTACGCTGCTGAAGATTACACCATGGATGTATGATTACACGTAAAGATATCGGTTGACAGAGCATCATGATAGAATCGCTTTACGACAAGTTTCCTGTGATGAGCTTGAATTACAAGCGGTGAATTACATCGTTTACAGTCGTAAGTGAGCCACGAAAATCCAATCGCACGAAAAATACTCGCGACAGACAAGGTTGAAGGTGCACATGATATTTGATATTTGTACCTGTCAGTGCACAGGTCATGTTCGTGTCTGGTGGCACCGATGCGGTGCGGGTTTCAGATACAATGTACCATCTAGGGAAAGTAAAACTTTCGCTTAGGTTGTTAAAGGAAGTTTAGTTCTATTTAGGCAAGCCAGGAACGAAAATATACGAGCAGACGACGGAAATACCTTTGAAATGTTTTATTCGTACAGCAACAAATAAAAATCACGAACGAGTTACGACACTACAGCTTACAGTGTACTCACTTCATGTTTTCACTAATCCGCTTACTGAGATGGTAAATTCGGCATATTTGACGTCTGGGAACATGTATAATTCTTCGAGATAAACTGACTGGTGCGGGTATTATATCCACTGTATGTGCATTCATAGATGTCGCAGAGCTGCTTGCTCTGTGCTCTCAGCTGTTCATACTCGATAGAGTTTGAGCGTGGCGCGAGTATTTTGACCCGATTTTGGCGGCCTCATAACTTTCACGCAGGGATGAGATTATGTATCAAAACACGAAAACTCACCCATTTTACAAACTCCCGCTTATGTTTTACATCCACCGTCATTTTAACTAAAAATAAATCTTCTTCAAATTGTGAAAACCTGTGTCAACATCGTAATATTTAAATTGTTTGCTTTAAAAGTGCTCCATAAACCCTCCTTTGAAGTGGAATGGTCCAATAGCGGAATAATATCAAGAAGTGATACGGTTGTCATCACTCCTTAGCAACCAACTTTTTATAAGTACAGCCTGGAGGAAGCAAGGTCGATTTCAAGTTGATTTCGTCGCTAATTTCGGAGCGTCTGTAGGAAAACAGTCATAACCAAAGCATGCATGTATGATAAAGGGGTTATTACACGAAGTTTGGGCGATACCACGTCGTATTCTCGTGATGTGTCCGTATTTTGACTCGTTGCTGCGCAACTCGTCAAAATACTGACACATCACTCGAATACGACGCGGGGTATCGCCCAAACTTCGTGTAATAACCCCTAAAGATGAAACGGCAAATATAAAGCAGTAAAGGCATAGAACTAGTGCCCTCGCAGATCTCAAACTAAGTACTATCAAAACTTACAATACAAAACAATCAAAATAGAAGTAGCAAACTAACCTACAATAAAATATGAGCAAAATATATGGGAGAGGGCCCCTTCAGTCAAGCAACCGAGCAACGGTCATAGGTGACCTTGGGGTCAAGGTCTGAATGACCTTGATGATGAATCCATCCTGAGAGGCCGCAATGTGGGAAAGGAGTGGAATTCCCGAGAAATGGGGGTCAGGATGGAATCCAAAGCCCAAACGAAGGAAGTATGACTGAAGTGACCCCCAAAAGGAGGGAAGAAATTGAGAATGATGTTAGTAAAGGGTTCTCGCACCCAGGGGAACACCGCGGTGGTGATACGGCCTGGGGGGAGGGGGTCCTGGGGGACAGGTAAACTGTACGAGCCCAGGTGGAAACATGATGAAACGGAGACAAGGTTCTCGCACCCAAGGGATCACCGCGGTGGTGATACGGCTTGGGGGGAGGGGGTCCCGGGGGACAGGTAAACTGTGCGAGCCCAGGTGGAAACATGGAACGAAGACAAGGTTCTCGCGCCCAAGGGATCACCGCGGTGATGATACGGCTTGGGGGGAGGGGGTCCTGGGGGACAGGTAAACTGTACGAGCCCAGGTGGAAACGTGGATTGAACAAGACAAGGTTCTCGCACCCAAGGGATCACTGCGGTGGTGATACGGCTTGGGGGAGGGGGTCCCGGGGGACAGGTAAACTGTGCGAGCCCGGGTGGAAACATGGAACGAAGACAAGGTTCTCGCGCCCAAGGGATCACCGCGGTGGTGATACGGCTTGGGGGGAGGGGGTCCCGGGGGACAGGTAAACTGTGCGAGCCCGGGTGGAAACATGGAACGAAGACAAGGTTCTCGCGCCCAAGGGATCACCGTGGTGATGATACGGCTTGGGGGGAGGGGGTCCTGGGGGACAGGTAAACTGTGCGAGCCCAGGTGGAAACAACGTACATGTAGGAACGTTAGGTGACAGAACACAGACGTGAAACACGACGAGACATGTAACGTGTGAGTCATAATGCAATGGAATGAGGCTGACTTGCATGACGAATAGGCAGCCGTTAGAAGTGTTTGAGTGTGCACCCAGTGAGTCCAGATGGCAAAACGCAGACATGGAACACAACAAAACGTGTAAACGTGTGAGTCTGTTGATGCGGTGAAATACGGCAGACTTGAAGAAACGACAAGACCGCAGTAGATAAGTGTTTGAGTGTTCACACAGTAAGGAGGCTAGCCATTGAAAGGCGTGGCGCGAATTTCTAATGTTCTGACGTACATGTACGTCGGTTAGCAGTTGCTAGACCGTCTACCTAAAAGGTGGTCCGGGATTTCCATGTAGAGCAGCAGTCAACGGATCAGGCAAAGTGGAACGTCGCTGAAAAGTGTGACGCAGGGAGATTTCTGATGTTCTTATGTACATGTAAGTCGGTGGCAGTTGCTAGACCATCTACCTAAAAGGTGGTCTGGGATTTCCCTGTAGAGCAGTGAACGGATCAGGCAATGCGGAACGTCGCTGTTAACTGGCAAAATGTCCGAGCATGCGAAGCAAAGCCTCTACAATGGCATGTTGCTGGTCGAACGAAGTGTGAAGTCCATGACAGCGTTAAATGCCAGTTCTTTCGAAATGAGGAAACTGATGTGGGAAAAAAGTGGCATTTATGAGACATTACTAAAAAACTGTAATACTGCTAAATGGCAAAGGATGAAGTATGTAGTCCTTTGCTTTGAAAGTGAAAGTGTTCTGAAAGAAAGCATGTTACTCCAGTCACACTGATGTGAACTGTACAATCCGCAAAGTCAAATTGCTGACGTGATGCCGTAATGCGGTTTGTGGTAAGGTATCCATGGGTCTAGCAAATGTTTTTGTTTTCGTATGTTTTCGCTGGGATGCTTGTGAGATTGCCGACAAGTGCAGCTGCAGGGTTCGGCTTCCAGGGAGTGACACAGTAGTTTGAAACGGTGCATCTAAAATGAAAGGAAAAAGAAACGTGAAAAACATCGCTACGCTGTATGAAGAGCAAATTGCGTGGGCCGCATGTAAGGCCAGACTGCAGACTGCGCAATACATGCAAAGCTGGGAAAACGCTTGTGCAGGATGGCCAAGTCGACATGCTAAAAAAGGGGGGGGCACGATAATGCATGCAAACCGAAGAGAGCCAGGTAACATGAGCTGCAAACAGGTAAATAAACGAGCGACAAGTAGGCGAATGCTAGCAAAACTGAACTACTAATAAGTAGTAATTTCAACGTAAAGGGTAAGTCATGGCCTTGACGTAGCATAAGACAAAAAACGAAGGCGGCAAGATCCATTGCCAAGTCCACCCCAGCAGACAGAACATGCCAACGAGATGGCAAACATCAGTCTGAAAGGCGATATAGAATGACCGGTCGTTCTCGATCTCCAGCTGTAGTTTGTTGGTTCTTTCTTGTGGCACCGCAGCGTAATCCAAGGTAGAAGTAAGGAGAGATCATCAGGTGACATCCAGCAGCTGCGCTTGGTGACACATTAACTGACAGGTGAAACTGGTCTGTAAAATCCAATAGGTAGCTGGGAGCAGGTACGTCCGATTGGTGAGACGACTGTTAAGTAGGCCACCGATAGGATGCTTTACAGAGAGTTAGCCTTCAGCTTCCGCATATGTATGCTCTGAATTTATTTGCTAGTCAGACTTGATTGTCCGCAAACGCAGGAGTGTCATGTTGATACGCATCTAACTCTTCGCTTAACAGTCTGAAAGTTCAACAGGTAGGGCTAGCCTTAAGCTGCCGCATATTTACATGCTCGGAGAAAATGCTAGTCATTGTTGGTTGACCGCGTAAACAGAGTCTTGACTCGATTGAGTCTTGAATTGAAACTGTACCTTGTTTCGCTTTCAGTCAAACAGGAAATGCTAGTCAAACAGAAAGTGAGGCCGTGTGTAGATCGTTGTGAACTGCCGGTCGGAAGGACTCGTTAGTATGCTTGAAATCATGCAGATGTTACTTAAATAGTCGCCTGTGATCTTTGTTCGACATAAAGTTGAGTGACGCTGCGGCCACTTGACACCATGGGCGCCGCCATCTTTGGTCCTAAGACTGAGTTTGTTTGACGTCACAGGGTCAAGGTCCGTTGTTTTCCCTGTGCAGCAAGCTGTCTTATGACGGGCTACGCACGACTAATTACTAATCTGAAACGGAAACTGATATAGTCGTCGGTCAGTCAACTGATCCTCTTGTCGATTCTTGCTGGACGTGATACGATGTACGTGATAGGAACTGATGACATCAGGTTTGATGAGGTTTCTGGCCCCGCCACCAAAACAGGCGGTCGACTGAGTCTGGAGTCAATGTGGTATACACTCTGGCCGTCGTTACGTTCGCTTCTTGACGGCGTCTGGCTGTTGTGTCCTGTTGATCCGCAGTCATCTGAATAATGCTTATGAAATTCTTGCGGATGCGGAGCTGGCGCTGGATTGGTACGATGGGTCGGATTGAGCGGTCGGACGTGACAGAAAAACCGGGCTCGACATAGGCCAGGAAAACATCGCCATGGGCGGTATATGGCCAAGCAAAGTCAGTCTATGGTTACTCGTAGTCAGCCTGCAACTTGTCCAACGTACAGACGAGCTAGAAATGTCGGAAATAGGCAGAGTAATAAAAAGAGTCCGATACCTTATGGTTGAACTCAAAGATGTGCCAAAGTCCCACGTCTTTGGGCATAGTAGTCGGCCTGCAGCTTGTTCCGACGTGCGGTAGTACTTTTTAATTGGTACAAACGCTTGACGAGCTGGAAGATGCCAGATATTTATAGCAAAGTAATGAGTCCGGTGACTTATGGTTTGAACACGAGGACGTGCCATGTCGATGGAGCCTTCGTGAGCGTCGTCTTTTGCCTGGCAGTGGCATGTATGTTCATTCATGTACACATGGAAATATGCAGGTCGTAGGCTTGAAGGTGTGGATAAGCAGCAGAAGTCCGTCGCTTGAACCATAGCCGGGAATGAGTAGGCAAGATTCCCATCCTTTCCTGCCAGGATATCGCGACGAATCGCTGGAGACACCATTTCGATATGTGGTAGGCTTTCTGAAGGCGTTCCGCGGGTCTGTAGCAAGGTGTTGGATGACGCGTGACGATGAGGAGGGGATGACATCGACGTTGTTGGAACGTAGGGCGCCGCCATCTTGGATTGTGTTGTTTACGTTCCGGAGTGGAACTTCGGGAAGTGACGTCATAGGTGACTTAGTGGCCGCTGGTCGAAGTTGCTGTTGCAGGATATTGGATATCGTGTTGACCGAGTCTTGCAGCTATGTTTATGGAAGTGTTACATAACTATCTTCTGGAATGTTGGCTTGGGACGCTGCCCGACGAAATGCTGGCAGAAGGAACCATTGCAGACAATGGAACTTAGGAGGAGACCTGGTTCTGAACTCGGTTTGAATGCCAGGACTGTCATTCGCCTGAGGCCGATCAGAAGGATTGTGAGTAATAATACGTTAGTACCGCGGGCGTGCTCCGTATTCGCAGCTAGATCCAACGTACACAGGCAGCGGAGCGGGACAAAGGTCAGTGGCCGGTCTTGTGTAGGGCTGAGCACGGGGTCTCGAAGCAGGCTGAGCATTCGGACACTCAGATTCTTGGCTGTCTTTGGACGTCCTTTGGCCGGCATGGTTGTTCGAAGGAAGGGATCGTAAACGATTCCGGACGTAGTGTAATAGGCTGAGCTGGTATGGCATGAACCCAGCGGCTGAATGAATGAATGAATGAATGAATGGGAGCGATGAGACAAAGGCTTGATTATGTAGTGTCGTGTGCAAACGTGGCTGATTGGCTGGGAAGGAGGATTGATAACAGTCATGGGTAGAAGAGCCGATTGGCTAAGGGGATGACAGTGAAGATGTAAGGAAGGCAGATAGCTAGGTGTAATCACAAAACACATCTGTGATAAACACAGATTCCACTTAATACACTTGTAGCTCTTGCTGTGTATTTCAAAGTACGGGTACAACTATTCGAAATTTAGGGCTCGTAATTTTTCCCTTTCGTGCAAGTGAAAATGAAAATTCACTTGTCCCAGAGCTAGTAAGTTTGAACAAGTGACGTAGCGGCCAACACACTCCCCTGCATTATGTAGATAACAACTTTTTGATTAAGAAGGTGGAAATTTTCGATAGCTCATTTCAAGATGGCCTGACCAAAAAAGGCAAAAGTAGCTGCAAAAATACAAAATATTTTTGATAATTTAAACATTTCGCATTAAGATCAACTCTCAGACTGATTATCTAGAGAATCAATTTATTTGATCCAAAACGGTAAACATAGCCCAAAAATACACAGTTGAAGTTTTAAATTTTTTAAGTGTTTTACCCAACATTATAAGAAATACCTTAAAATATAAATTCGCATAGTCTATCAAAATTTGAAAAAATCTGAATTAGGCGATCCCATGTGACCTATATACCAAAATATTAAAGCTGTTGGACCAGATGTTAAGGAGGAGATTTTGTCCAAAGAGCAAAATTAGCCTTGAAAAATAACAAGCGACCTAGCGTCCGATATAGCTGCTATGTGTTATGTAGAGAATAAATATTTTGACACATCTGTTAATAAAGAATGTGGAAATCTTTGATAGCTCATTTGAACGGCCTTTTTAAAGGCCAACATATATTCAAAAGGGAGAGTTACCGTATCAACACTGTGCCATGCCTCAACACTAAAAATGTACACTATTACACATAAAATTACAAAATAAATAGAAGGGGTCAACATCATAAGAGGGCACAGAAATAGAGAACAAACTAAACATATTACATCAACAAAAATGTCGCATTACACGAGCACAAACCAAAATTAACATCAATACACATAGCACCCTCGAATTCATCTGAATTTCACCTTCCAAGACACAGAATAAAATACATCCTATGTCTAAGGCATGTGATCAAGAACACTATCAGAAAACGGTGAGATACCAATCAAACCGTTAGATAAAGGAAGATGAATGACATTCTACACACTAATAAGGAAGCGTCAAAATAAACTCGTCAACCCGTGATTTCACACAAAGATAACAACAGTCAACTTATAAACACAGAAAAAATCCTGCATTTTGACAGAAACGCACAACATTAAACATGTTGACGATCACATATATCTATCTCTCAATCTAGTAAACAAAATACGAACATGACCCTGAACATGATAGAACAAAATTAGACATCCTAGCTTCCAGAATGAAAGAACAAATTTCGAGTGGGACAACATAGGAATACATACCATCTGCCAATATACCACACAATTTATCCACTGAAGATGAACTTGAGGCAATTGATGAAGAAAGTTTGGCAAACTTCCGAAATATAGCGTCAAAGAATCGTAGTGTCTTACGCAGTCTCTCCACTCTGGAGCACAGGCTGCACTGACACGCAGATTACAGCCTCTGTGTCTCTGCGTGCCTAATCAGCTCTATACACCAGACAGTGTAACAAAAAATACAGACTACCCCGGTACTCTACATTTAACGCAAAACCACCAATATATGAACGATGTGTGGAGTTGCTTTCCCTTCACTAACTATGACTCTTACTTATTCCTGCTCTGCAAGTTTAAGTCGAAAGCTTACATACACGAAAATACTTTTTAGGTATCCATCGTCATATACATACAAGCGTAACACTAGCTGTCCCAACAATCATATACGGATTAGGATTAGAAAATACAAACATCAATGTCTGCAGATCAAAACCCAGTAACGCTAATCGAAAACACAAGATTCTGAAATCACAAAAAATACACTGATCAGAATTCACAAATAACAGCCAATTACAGTGCCTCAGTTAACAGCCAATAAAATGCGACTAGAAAGAAAACTAACCAATCAACATGAAAGCGGAAACAAGAGCAAACAACACCCTCAATACAAACTTGATAACAAAAACGTAACGGTTAGTATTGGGGCGCATAGACGCGGAGCGGAGTAGACCTCATGTGACTGTGACGAGTGAAAATCAGCAAGACAAGATCCTAGGCCGTACAATGAATCGACAAGAAACCACACTGCAGCAACAGTAATAACGTACATGACTGGATACAGCATGAGCCAAACAGGGAACATAATATATACCAAACGGCCCTTTTAAAGGCCAAGACAAACTCAAAAGGGAGAGTTACCGTATCAACACTCTGCCATGCCTCAACCCCAAAAATGTACACTAAAATACACATAAAATTACAAAATAAATACGGGGCGGTAACAGCCTAAGCCGGCACAGAAAGAGAAGAAGTCAAACACAATCGACTCAACACAAGATAAATAGTCTTCAAACACAAGCAATTTCAATATCTCACCACGAGCGACACAAAAGCTATGTCCTAGGCCTTCTTGATCGACATTGGCATTCAGCCGGGATAACCAGACGAGACTGACATCGATATGACGCTCCAGTCAAGTGCTGTCAGTCCGACACCAGTATAGAGCAACTCGTCATAGTAGATCAGCAAGTCTTGCATACGGCTCGATTCACTCTATTCGTTACAGGAGGCGACAACTAAACAAAGCGGAGCATTAAAACGCTTCTGCGACACATAAACTAAACCAAGGATCCTTTAAGTACGCCTTAAAGCATACTTACCAGGCCACTACCTAGTGCTGTTCTCATCAATAAGTTACAACATCGGAGAACCATTTAGACAAATTATTTGTCACCTTGTGCTTTGACTACATTCCGCTGCATCAAGCACAGCACAGCCAAACAAGAAAGATATTTATAGCCAAACAATAAACAGAGATTGACAGTTGTCAAGATCCCACAACACGAAAGACAGCCAAATGCCTCCAGAGCCGATATAATTTATTGGCCAAACGAAAGGCTATACACAACCCAAAACACAAACGTCCAAAGGGACGAACAGAATCGGGTCTGTCTTTGAAACCCATAGCAGACGGCCTTTTTCAAGGCCAGCAAATTCTCCAAACAAGAACTACCGTAACACAAATGCAAAATACAAATTTTCACAATACTGTGTCACCAAACACAGAAACAGGAAAAACAACAAAATTGCCAGAAAAAGACGGTACAAGAGGGGACACCATATTATCTCAAACACAATGAAACTCCGTACAAATGCCGACCATAGCATAAACATAAATAACAATACGAATCTTAGATTCATCAAAGTCTATCATTACAAAAGTTAACAACAGCAAAAATCAATGCACTGGGTAAGGGTTGAAATTCATCCCAACACCAAATCGTCCTCACAGAGTTCATCTCATACAAGACGCAAACATTAGGAGAAGGAAAATCCGATACATTATGCGATACAAATCGACCAAAGACAAATTCAAACACAAGTCTCGATGGACTCCACATACAACTAAGAACACAAATCGACAGATTTGAATTCTTACATAAAACACCAGGCCACCTGAAATCTACGCTTTAAAAGCCAGGCAAAACACTAAGATACATTAGAACTTGCAACGCAAAAATGACTTTGTTTCAAAGGTCAATACACTTTATGCAAGATTAATCGAACGTGGCTAAAACAACAGGAAATCTCCAGTCACATCGCAAGCACAGTTCGCCGCACGAATTACGCAACTAGAACACAAGCGAACAAACGAAGAAACAAAGAAAACACTAGTCTTCACAACGAAAATTATAGCAACAATATATATAAGAACACAAGCTATAAAAAGCAGCAATGTGCGAAAACTGGGAACACATAGACAAGGACGAAACACTAAGCCTGAATGAAATATTTCCACAACAACCGATCATCGCATACAAAAGAAATCCAAACATTAGCGATATACTGGTACAGGCCAAAGTCCACGGCATTTTTGTATTAGGAACAAGTCAAGGAACGAACGAACACATGACGATCCAAACATAAATATTCCGGCTTCATTGCTAGAAGAACAGCTAGGAGATCAACAATATCGACGTGACATAAAACAAAAAAAGATAATACATATATCTTAGGCCACTGAGGAAGAGACCGCTCTGGTTTCGAAACGTGGGGATAAAATAAGAGTCAAGGTTGTCAAAAGACAGATCTGACTACGCCCACGTCTCGCCATGGCTTACTTTAAAATTAACGATTCGTTTGTTAATTTTCACACAAGCTTGTTTGTTAATTTTCACAGCCAAAACATTTCAGACACTAAACACGCCAAAGCACATACAAGACGAGATGAGTGATGTGTGAAGCCACTTTCCCTTTATTACACAGAGATTATCAAGATTTTAAAGTAATCGTTTGATGAACTGGCAACCAGTGCAATTCCTGTAAAAGTGGAGTAGTGTGAGCATGACGATTTGAAAGGGTAACAATCCTGGCAGCAATGTTTTGTATGTGTTGGATACGACTAATTGAATATTGAGGTATACCGTACAGTAGCCTAGAATCCTTTTCCGTCCGCTTGCCTCCGTACCTCCGAGTGGAGTGGAGTGGGTCGGAGGTACGGAGGCAAGCGGACGGAAAAGGATTCTGGGCTAACCGTACAGCAAAGAATTACACATGTCGATACGGAGGTTATTAGGGAGCCTTCAGTAATTACAGGGGGGGGTGGGCCGGGGGAATTGGGGGGAGGGTCACTTTTTAGAAAACAGTTCAAGGGGGAGGGTCACTTTTTATAAACCTATCTTGGGGGGAGGGTCACTTTTGACAGAAGCTGATATTAAGGCCAAAACTTTGATTGTCCGTGTGATATTTCCTGAATAGGAAATCACCAACAAAATACGCACACACTTATAGACCGCCATGCATAGTGAATTGACATTTGGTGAGATTCCAAAATCAAATTTCTTACACAACCATAGACTTGTAACCACTCTAGTCTAATCAAGAACAATAATCTAAATAATCAAGCATACATAAATGCACAGATTTATCTAATTTTGTACTGAAAAAAAATTATTCATAGTTTCATCATAGACCCCGATGCATAGTGAATCGACATTTTGGTGAAATTCCAAAATCAAATTTCTTGCACAACCATTGACTTGTAACCACTCTAGTCTTATCAAGAACAATAATCTAAATAATCAAGGATACATAAATGCACAGATTTATCTAATTTTGTACTGAAAAAAAATTATTCATAGTTTCATCATAGACCCCAATGCATAGTGAATCGACATTTTGGTGAAATTCCAAAATCAAATTTCTTGCACAACCATTGACTTGTAAACTTTCTAGTCTTAAGAACAATAATGTAAATAATCAAGCATACATAAATGCACATATTTATCTAATTTTGTACTGAAAAAAATTATTCATAGTTTCATCATAGACCCCAATGCATTGTGAATCGACATTTTGGTGAAATTCCAAAATCAAATTTCTTGCACAACCATGGACTTGTAACCATTCTAGTCTTATCAAGAACAATAATGTGAATAATCAAGCATACATAAATGCACAGATTTATCTAATTTTGTACTGAAAAAAAATTATTCATAGTTTCATCATAGACCCCAATGCATAGTGAATCGACATTTTGGTGAAATTCCAAAATCAAATTTCTTGCACAACCATGGACTTGTAACCATTCTAGTCTTATCAAGAACAATAATGTGAATAATCAAGCATACATAAATGCACAGATTTATCTAATTTTGTACTGAAAAAAAATTATTCATAGTTTCATCATAGACCCCAATGCATAGTGAATCGACATTTTGGTGAAATTCCAAAATCAAATTTCTTGCACAACCATTGACTTGTAACCACTCTAGTCTTATCAAGAACAATAATCTAAATAATCAAGGATACATAAATGCACAGATTTATCTAATTTTGTACTGAAAAAAAATTATTCATAGTTTCATCATAGACCCCAATGCATAGCGTATGGACATTTTGGTGAAATTCCGAAATCATATTTGTTGCACAACCATAGACTTGTAACCACTGTAGTCTAATCAAGAACAATAATCTTAATAATCGAGGATACATAAATGCACAGATTTATCTAATTTTGTACTGAAAAAAAATTATTCATAGTTTCATCATAGACCCCAATGCATAGCGTATGGACATTTTGGTGAAATTCCGAAATCATATTTGTTGCACAACCATAGACTTGTAACCACTGTAGTCTAATCAAGAACAATAATCTTAATAATCGAGGATACATAAATGCACAGATTTATCTAATTTTGTACTGAAAAAAAATTATTCATAGTTTCATCATAGATCCCAATGCATAGTGTATTGAATGACATTTGGTGAAATTCCAAAATCAAATTTCTTACACAACCATAGACTTGTAACCAATCTAGTCTAATCAAGAAAATTGATATCAATAATCAAGAGTACACAAATGCAAATATTTACCTATTTTTGTATTGGAAAAAACTATTCATAATTTCATCATAAACACCATGGATAGTGAACCAACTTTTTAGATGAAATTCAGAAATCAATTTCTTGTACACAAATGCACATTTTACTTCCCTAATAAAGCAAAGTACATTTAAATACATTATCAAACATATATAAAATACAGATATAGCACGTTTTGTGGGGGTAAATTGTCAATTATTTGCCTGATAGACTCCATGTATTATGATTTGATATTTTTGGATGAAGCACTAAATCAGCTACATCTTGCCTTCTTATAGTTAGTTGCACAAAATATATGGTGACCCTCCCTAAACTGTATGAAATACCATATCTCTTCAAAAATTCTTGCGTGATAAATTGCGACTGTCCCTCCAAAAACACCAGCCCTCCCCTCTGTAATTTGTCCCTAACATAACAATTGAACCAATTGTTATGTAAATTAGCTGATACTGTTTTAGTTATTCCCGGGGAGAATACCGGAGTGGTTGGGGGGGGGGAGGGTCAAGTTTTAGAATGTCGGACAAGGGGGAGGGTCACATTTTAGACAGGAGGATTGGGGGGAGGGTCACATTTTACGGTACAGGTGTTTGCGAAATTCCCCCGGCCCACCCCCCTGTAATTACTGAAGGCTCCCTTAGAGGATAAGCTATTGAGTCTCACTGCAAACAACTCACTCGTAGAAATTATTGCAAGAAAATAACGTGAACACTACGCTATTCCTGTAAAACAACTTAAACAATATAGAGGCAAAGAAATCCGTATACTCGTACCACACTTTGTAGAATTTCCGATCGTATAGTGTCACTCCCGGACGCGTGATGCACGAACAAAACTTTTTCGTACAGTCCTGCCGACACAATAAGATGACAACTCTTTTGAATTTTTTTCACAGGTCACCAAACAAGTTCCCTATCTTGGTAACTAAAATTGTACTGCCAGTGCAGAATAAGACAAAAAACAAACACTTGCGACAGACAGAAACCAGTCAGATTGAATATGTCATTACTAATATAAGCTGAGAGAAACAATTTGAAGCTCTTAGAGTGTGAACACCATAAAAAGAATCGATCTTAGATGAACTGTGACAATGAAAGACAAACAAATACCGTACATGTGTGATGGTACAGTACTCCACGATAGATATTTATTCTCTTAATCAACGGCAATCATGACTTTCTTCATTTGGAAACTTTACAAAATTGTGCCTTCGAGTATTGCAATGTTTATTTCTCATAAGTGAACATATAACATGCTGACACTGACAGACATTGTTAAATATTCAGTTGCTGTGATATTGCTCTGTATCCATGTGTGTCAAGACTTGCGACAGTCGATTTCAAAATTTGAGTATGAAAAGTTTACAAGCTGTCCACATGAAATTCAGAACAAGGGGAGTGGAGAGAGATCGGAAGAAGATTGTAAACCTGCTTTTTATACTTACTATAGTGAGATAGGAACATCACTAAGGACTGATAGAGACATTACGCTGCGTTCACAAATAACGGTGGGGGGAGGGGGGCTGGAGGCATCGGGATGGAAAATCTTATTTTTTTCCATATCCCTCAGTGCCCTCAAAAGTCCCCCGTCTACATAGTCAAAAAAATCCAAGTCTCCCGCAATTATCACATAACTGCATAATTAGTAGGGATTCACGGAAAATGAAAATAACATGCATGGTTCTGCTCGCAGATGTTGAATTTATCAGTCTGAGTCAATTTGAGTTAATCCAACTCTGGCCAGGTCAATGGCACCTGTGGAAGCGCGCACATAATGACGATCATGAGAGAGTATGCTGATTGTGAATTTCTGGCAACATTTTGCCAAATTGTGAAAACCTATCATAGTTAACCATCTTAAAAATGTTTTTTTTTCAAAAGTGCAAGACATATATGGCATAGATGTTGCTCAAAATTGACAAATTACTGCATACAATAAACGTTTAATCTCTGAAATTTTGGGTGAAATAAGCAAATTTGGTCCAAAAAAATTCCTGTAAGTCGCATACTTTTTCATTTAAATAGAGTCTTAAATGTTCTCAGTTTTACCTCTGTGGTATTTTATTACGAGAATGTTAAAATTTAGAAAATCAAGCATGGTAACCCCCATCTTTTCTTAATAGTATTTGATTATTCTTATATGCCAGAATCCTGATATTTTCAAAGGAAGTCTCCCGGTCTTCCATATAATGTGTTGCTCTCTGGTCAATCTGATTACAATCAGATGTAGAGTACGGCGACGTCTTCTTATGCGTACGCTGTATTCTCTAGCTGTCGCCTCTCACTAGTAGTAGTAGTGAGAGGCGACAGCAAGACAATACCGCGTACGCATAAGAAGACGTCGCCGTACTCTACATCTGATTTTAATCAGATTGCTCTCTGGTATGATGTTATGTACAAGTATATTTCATTCTCATGAGCGTCATTTAAACCCAAACTCTTCTCAACTACATCAGAGTCAGAGCTATCTCTGTCACTGCCAGTATGCAGTGACAGTGACACGTAGTAGAAGGGCAGCTGTATTAACCTTGAAAATTTTGTCAATGTTTTTTTCAGTTTATACAACTGTGTTCTTGTTCTACTCCCACAGCATGTTTAACTGTCAAGCATTCAGCTTACCACACAGCCTGTGTAAGCCTACTTTTCATTTATAGTATCAATTACAATTAAATAACTTTCAGTCTGGACTTCCAGTGCATTGCATTAAAGGCTTTGTCGACAAACTAAATTATAGCATGTTCTAGGGAGCAACAGAAATATTGAAAAAAAATTTACACATGTATCATAACAGTTTCAGCTTCTGTCCCGTAATGTTTTTTACGAAAAATCTTACAGTCATGTTTAGATTTTTCCGAGATGATGAAACTCAAGAAAGTGACAAAATTAATCTTGATTTCGTTAATTATTACTAACATTACAACAATTTGATGACTTTAAGATATTATGCAGTTTTGATTGCATTTTACCTCGGAATTGTAAAATGTAAAAAGTAAGACGAAATACAAAACTTTTCGGGTCCACCTACAGGTAGATCAAAACTTTCGAGTCCCCCCCCTTTCACTATCACCAAAATTTTCGAATACCTCCCCCCGATTCCTCCAGCCACCACTCACACCTTTTTGCCCCAATCACCTTTAGCTATCTAAACATGTTGTTGTTGGCTGTGAACAAAAATTGAATGAGATGGAATATCTAATCGGAAGCGTGACCTTTATGTACTGCTGACATATACTGATTGCGGAGTTTAATCACACTGCATTTTTACTGCCATAAGTGTTCCCTTATCTTGAAGAAATGTTCACCATCGCTTGTGTGATAGAAGGTATAAAGTAGTTGCAGCTATGATTTCTTTCATGAGTAGAACGTAAACATTCAAGCACACTTTCTTCAAAAAGATACATAGACATGTTTTCTTACACTTATCGACTGAGTAATCGCAAGTGAAATTTCTTATCAACACATTATGAACTTGCAAAGGAAACACACTGATCAATTTATTGGATATAAGACGACGGTAGACATAATTCGATTTAATACTGTTCAAAACTTTAAGAATTAGCTAAAATTTTGAACAATCCTAGTCGACAGAAATATAGTTCGCAACAATATATTCAGATATAAATAGCTCGATCAACAATCGATCCCACCTTTAATCATTAGCTCGTAGAACGTTGATAATTGCATTGTTATTGTTACCGATAGGCCTACAGGTGGTAATTTTCTGTCATACGACCTATGGTGATTTCTGTCACGGTTTATCCTTCATTCAGCTAAGACAAATTACAATCGCACTGTTATGCAATCAGAAAATCAGCTTGTATAAAGACAAAACCGATCCTACCAATTAAGTGTTTTAAATGAGACCCCATCACGATTGCATCCTGTGTCCAAGACTGAGACACAAGATACTACTTCCTTCATTTAAAAACTCTACTCGACTTTGTTTATTGAAGCGATAACATTTGTAATGGTATCCGACTACATCACACAGACGTATGTATGCAATACACACAGTTAGTCTGGGCGAATCAAAATCAGCTGCACTGGTTTTCATAAACCGAAAGAGACATTGTTATGGGAAGAAAATACAAATTTTTAAATAAATGTTGGGTCTACGCACATTTTTTCCCGGTGGGTAATATGTAGATACAATGACAGATTGTCTGAACAAGATAGCTGAAAATGGACCAGTGTTATGCAACGTAATGTTATGTCAATCTTGAACACAGAGTGCCGAGCGTAAACTCTCGTCAGCCCTCGGTTGAGCTGATTTTGCCTTGGTACAAACAAAATTCCTGAGTCAACGAGTGGGCTTAATCAACAGTTGAGGGCTGGGACCACACCTTAGAATAGGCTGACTGGCCTTACTGAAAATTACTGTTACATAACGCTTTCCGCCATCTGGTAAGATTGTATCTCATCCGGTCGGCATGATGCCACAGGTCAGAGAACTTTGCGTTTGATTAACGTACATGTAGGTCAAGCCCTTGTACATCTTTGCAACTTGAAGTTGATCCAAGCGACATGAGGCGACATCGAGGATCGAAGGCGTCCTCCGCCAATTCGCAAATCAAAATTGACGAAGACGATCAAACGAACATTTAAAAAACAACGTAACAAAACCCAAAAAGCATCACCATTCTATCAAAATGCTGATAAACACTAGGTACTAATACACTGTAAATCGTTCCGTTGCAAGAGCTCGAAATCAATTCCTCTACATATCAGTGAAATTTGTTAATTCGTCATTACTCACCGTCATAACTGATAATTTTTGCGCCATTTTCTCTCATACCGTGGGTTTGTATTCTCTCCCATCACGTTATAAAAGAGCATGAATTATCTAGATGTGTTATCAAATCGGCAAGCTTCCTTGAGTGTCCACACGATAATTCACATTTAATGTTTATCATCCCAGTGTCCCTGTCCGTAAATAGGGTGACGTATACCGTGAAATTTGCTAGTAATTGACCTCTGCGGAGAATTATTGGCTGATGATTGTCTCGGTGATCTAGAATCATCCTCCGGTTAAGAATAATCCTATTACTGCTGACGTGTACTACTACAAGTACCCATGGAGGTATAAAATACCATATGCGTCGTCGTCAGCGAGAATGTGAATCAATCAAAGTATCGTACATTTGGATAGTTCGTTTTTAGAGCCACATGCCACTTTGCAAGAAGCCCAAACTCTCGGGTCGTTTTAAAGTCCGTCTCTTTGCTGCAGAGAAATCGTTTCCAGTAGATTCGATCTCATCAATGTTATCTGGCTCAAGTGAAACTTCCATTCATTGTTCAAGTTCAATCTGATCTCTGTCCTCGGTAGAGCACGGCAAGAAAACCGTTGAACGGCGAACGAAATACATACCGATGAAAATAACAATGGTATTTTACAGCGAAGGTTTCTGTCTTGAGGGGATCCCATTTTTGTTCCAGTTGTTGGCAGTGGAGACTAATTTTGTTTGGCAAGACTGTAAACCGGCTGCACCTCCCTCCAAAGCCTTGTCACTCAACCAATGTAATTGCAGATAGTACCGGTTCTCGCACCGTTGCCTGGATACCAATTCGAAGGCCGATGCTTTATCTGCTACAAAGGTTTGACCTTTGATCGACTTGGACTACCAAGAAACTGATTGGAACTAATTTGGGATAATTGGATGTTGAAGTAATGCCGATTTAACCTACAAATATAATCTAATCTGCTTTTCTTTTTAGATTACACACTTGTTTTTATGAGTAATTTGCAATATTGTAACGTTCAGCTATACGGCACCTAACACTTTTGAGAAATTTGAAAAATATGAAATTCCAATTATCCCAAATTAGTTCCAATCGTGTTGAAGGCAACAATTTACGCTGCGAGGACCATCAGCACATAGAATAAAAGAAATTTTATCAATAGAAGGGTTCAGTCTGACTCAATAAAATTTTGCCGTTGTTGATCGGCAAGCTACGAATACGCTCACTATGAAAATGTTTAGGTTGACAAAATCTCTCTAGTTCGCCAACTTCCGCCAAAGCACCTTCCCTATTTAAAATGTGTGTAAAATCGTGCTTGGATTGAATTTCTCCGTAGATCGTATACTCAAAGTTCCTCTGGTGGGATTGTATTTTGTTTTCTGAGCGAAAAGATTGAGGTTGAGATAAACACAACAGTAGCATACAACCTCAATTATCATATCTTGTGGGTTGCATAACTCTGGGCCATATATGGTGTTCCTATTCAAATCAACGTTATGAGCGCCAAAATCCGTTGATGATGCAGCGAACGACCCATAGTAAGACATTTGACCCTTGACTACATTTCGTCAACATCGTAACAGAATCTGCCAGTTTTTCGCCCAGGAAAAAGAAACATATGGGCTGCAATGAAACTCCGAACTTGAATATAGAAAACATATTTGGACAATGTGCTGTCATGCAAACAGATCATTGGAATCGCGTATTATTTCCGGTGACAATTATCAGTCCACGTAATCAGAACGAAGTATTTCGTCAGTACAGCAGTAATGTGTCCAAAAATATCTCAACAGCAGAATGTGACTCGGACCCTGCTAAAAGAGAAACAGGTAAGTTAATTTCCTTAGACATTCGTAGTTTGAAATGTACATTGACTAGAAAGAAATTTTCAGTCTTCCGTATTTATCCTATTTGAAATCTGGCCTCTTTGGAAATAATTCCTTCTATTGCACTTGTTGTTATCCAAAGTGAGGTCTTCGATATCCATAGGAAAAATTCAGATTCCAAGTACTCTAGACGAGGTGTTTTCAATCGTATAAACCCGACAAAATGCTTGTCTCAGCCTTTTCACTGTCAAATGAGATTGCCAACTGTTATACTGCTCTAACGAAAATCGTCAAGACGTCAATAAACGTGGAGTAGACGACCTTCTACATCACATTGCATAGCAATATGTTAGCCGTGAAAGAGTTGTTTTTACAAAACACTGGACTTGTATATATTTTACGGTAGATGGCTATCGTTTGTAACATAAGTAATCAACAGCATTACAAATCGTTTTCTGTCATAATCTCAAACAGCTAATGTAATCGCACAGGCCTAATCATGGACATATCGCCTACCACTTCAGACTGCCACGGACAACGTGAGCCCCACATATTACACTTATTTCAAGACATTAGAAATCTAATTTGTTTCGGTAAATGCAAGTCAACAAAAATCAACACCAGTGTGATATGAAGGAAATCAATTAAGGGACAGTCGAAATGAACCTTACCTCGGTTCTAGCTCAGCTCTGCGTGGCAGGGCTGTGTGTTACAGGCGTTAGGCTTATACGCTTCCCACCGCAATGGTGGGAGGCCAAAGCTAGTTTCTAGCTTTGCTTGATACCCTTATTTTCGAGATATTTCTTGAGAATCTAGAAGCATGTTCAACTTCCCCGTTAAAAATCACGACATTAACGAAGCATGCATGATCCCCAAAAATAGCAGAGTCATTCAAACACTGCTGGTGAGTGCAGTGACTGCAATGCTATCAGTATCAGTGACATGACGTTCTCCGGGACGTAATCCGATGAGTGATTGCCTAATCATGGAATTTAACATGATGGTAAAATGTAGCCGCTTTTCGAAATGACTTTGTGACTGTGAGCGTTGATAAGCTCACATGCCAGCTAAAGTGTACTTTTCCATGGAAATAAAATTTATGCGGGACCTTGGCCTAAAATACTTTAAAATTGGTCTTCCCCTTTCTCGTAAAAGAGATGAGGTCGATAATCTATCCTCGATTCATCAAATTTTATGGTGTCTCGCGGACAGCCGATAGATATTTCATAACTTGCTAAGGAGTCTTATTCATAGGCATACGATCACGGTTACGTGTGGTTCGATACACAGCGGCCGCCGTGGCATGCATAGAAAATGCATGCCACGGCAGCCGCTGTGTATCGACCCAACGTGTAACCGTGCATACGATGCATGTGTACAACGATAGCTTCGACAGATGGCTGGCCTTGACTCGTAATACTAGTGTCAGACAAAGTCACTGGAACTGACATCGACAAACATTAAAACCATCGAAATGTAACAAAAATAATCGTATGTATCCTCTGCCCAATCTCATTAAATGCAGTGTATTTGTCAAGTATTTTCTTTGATTCAACGTCTGAGAACTTCACCAATAGTTAATCACTGTCCTTTCTCCGGATTTTCTGAGACGTGTTTATAAGAAGTTTGTCAAATTGGCCAATCTGTGATCTGATTTTAGTATTAATTAATATATTTCGCATGAAAATGCAAGTTTTATTTGATCCCTGAGAGGGTTTGCTCGGCGTTGATTCCATCGTTCAAAGTTCTCTCCATATCAATCATTTATGATGGCCAAGAACAATAACAACGTGAACAATAGCCACTTGCCATTCCCTCACAACCGTTCACGCATTTACATAAAGAGATGGTACTTCCTTTGAGTATGCATGGCAAACAATTTTTCGTGAGTATAAAGTGATGTAAGACAATGGCAGTGATTTGTTCAAATTCATTGCATGTATAGGACCGTAGTAGTAACTGCATGTGATTTTGTTTGCATGATTTCATTCAAAATGAATGACTGACGGTAAAAATCAGATCCATTGGACACCCCTGTTGATTCTACAATCTCAATTTCTTCGAAAAAATAATTGAAAATAGTTCTATTATAGCTCTAACTTCCGACTGATATTGCATCGAAAATTCTCAGATTTCAATCAACTCGACCGGATAAAGAGACAATCATAAATATGTATACTTTAAGTTCGTAAACATATTTCGATGTATCGGAAAGTGTATGCGGTCGAAAAACCAACCATACGCTTACGAAGAACCACGGTCAATCTTAGACAAAAGGCAGGTGTAGGCTTTAAAGAATGTAAATAAGAAGGTAAACTTTCTGATTGTATAAACTAACCTACCTTATTATGTTATTGTATGTTCATACCTTGTCGATTGAAATGGTCTGACTCAGCCTCCGTCTTTGTCGATCGATCTACCAAACACATTTAGGACAATCAACCATAGAATTTCCATGTGATTTTCTAGTATCATACACATTGTACTATACTGTCTTTCATAGGTTTACTAAGGAAAATTGCAGTGTCCTGATGAAGTACAGATTATGGTCAGACGGGAATATTTGCTCTTGGAACCCAGAGGGTGGTTTTGAGTTATTCAAAGGGACCAGCTGGGGGAAATCATGGTGCCATCCGGCAGTCCAGGATTTGTGAAGCCAGTATTTGACTGGAAGAAATGGAATTATTACAAAAGAGCATTGAGGAATCAAGCCAATATTTGACAACTACTCAACAATTGTCCTGGGAACAGCTTCTGATGAAATTGAAAGATCCACATGCGTACAACCAGGTTATATGCATAGCGATTTGCAGTACTTCAGAAATATCAGCAAGTGGAACAAGAATCACCTGCAACAACAGATGAAGAAATGGCTGCTATGGCAGACCTGCTACAGAAAGAGAGAGTGTGTTCTGAGGTAATTTGGTTTACTGTTTATCTTAATTAATTTTAACAAGTCATAATGTGACAGAGTACATTCAGATACTACTAATTCACCAACTTTTGAACCGTGTTTGTCAATAAAGTAATCATTACAAATCAGCCAGTTTGAATTAAACCTATCAAGTTAAATGATAATTGTAACTTAGGTGACCCATGTTTTATGAATGTACAAATTTAATATAAATCGTCAGTGATTTTGTTTCCACTTTGTCTCATACAATTACGTGTGGTATATACACAATAAATTTTCGTCAGCAATTTTTTCAACAGAAAAGATTGAGCACCAAATTTATCAAACACACACACAGGCCTGGAACAAAATCCATCATAGCTGCTGTGCCTGTGAAAACAGTAAATGCACTAGGCTGCTTTATTTCATTGCCCAGAGGAATAACGTGGTCGTGCCTCTTGTCAGCTTGACTTCCCATAGTGACTCAAATATACTTAACAGAGTTCTCCAAAAGTGATAAGGGCAAAGTGCCATGATGTCAGTTTTTGTAGACTTTTGATCGGATTCAAGCTCAAAGTAAAGCAGCCGGTAACCTAGCGAAGACATCACAGTGACAACCCCTCCCCCTTATTAACATTAATGATAATTGCTAATATTCAGATATATTTATTATTATTCTGCCTTAATTGGCACTCATTAAACGGCAAGCATTTGGTAAGCTATCTAAGCAAGGAAATTTTTTTATTCACAGGGAAATACTCAAGGAAATACAAAATAAACACAAAAGACAACAGACAAGGGTTTCCAACAGAACATCGATGTCATGGTTGCAGCATTTGTCAAAAGGAAGCTAGTTGTTGGGAAGGTTCAGGTTCTTCAAGGAGCAGATATTACATATACGTCATATATTGATCAACTGCATGAATATGGAAACAACATGGAGATGTGTGTACTTTGCCTATTGTACATGTCATTTCTACATTTAACTTTACAAAATGTGGCAGAATACCATCGTACGCTTAAGAAGAAATAAAACGAACAATATCTCACTGACATGTCAACGCTGATTAACCTTAGGAGATCATTATCGGATGTGTCTATTATATTATTATGTAATATGCTGTTCAAAACTGCTAACATCGTAACAAATTTGAAATGTTCTGGTGGCGTTCAGAATGAATTGTTTAAGTACTTCAAAACATGTCGCCAAATATTTCTGATATAATACACATACCAAAGTTCCTTTCAAGTGCCTTGACAAGTAAGAAGGGAATTACTCAACCAATATCATGACCTCACGTAATGAATAAGGGTGACCTCTTCCTTCCGATCGCATCATTTTTGGACGTACCAGCGTATGATATCGCGAACGAGACAATACGGTACGTCTACTACAAACACAGGAAAACGGATATGCATGTCTTCTTATAGCATTTGCTGGGAAGAATGCACCTCGGGTAAGAGGCTGAGTTGTGATGAAATTAAATAGATGTTCAAAGATGCAAACAATCGATTTTGTGTTCTCCATATTATATGACTTGTTTCGTCAAATAATCTCTTTTCAAAAGCCTTTCATTTGCTGTTGTTAAATTCAGCCAGACCCTATTCCAGTATTTTAGGCAACAACGATTGTTAATATTTAATAAATTTCATTTGACAGATTATTTCAAATGAAATAAGTTAATTACATTGGTTACATCAGTTGTACGTCGTTTTTTAAGATTTTAATGTTATTGAATATATTATATCTACTAAAGATGTGTAATTGTACTTAGAACGTGAACATTTGTTTTATTGATAAAAAAGAGGAGTGTCCCTTCATTTCATATAGATGGCGATACAAATCTCGGTAGTTGTGTTTTTACAGGCAAAGATCATCTTTTTGTAGACTTATTTTATAGTCTCTAATCAAAATTAATTCTGATCACCAGAATGTTGAAGACTCAGATCTCTATGAGTATTGCCATGAAGATAGTGACTTTAATTTTATAGCATTAAATCTAATGAGTATAATTAATTGAACTTGGATTTTAAAGTCGCTCTTCAATGTTCAAGACTTGAATGTTCAAGCCTCCGACCCAACAGAGTGGAATGTACTTACTTTAATGTCAAAACTACATATCGCAATACATACACTCACTTGAATGTTTAAGCTAACTCACTGAGTGGACTGTACTTACTTGAATTTTAAAGCCATACATCAGACTCGCTTGAATGTTCAAGCCAACTCAGAGAGTGGACTGTCCTTACTTGAATTTCAAAGCCACATATCACGACACATGCATTCGCTTGAATGTTCAAGCCAGTCATCCCCATGTGTATGGAGACTGAATACTTGTCAGTGAATATTCAAACCTCTGACCTCATAGAATGAAATATAATTGCCCGATTTTGCAAGTCACAAATATAAATGTGTGCAACTGCTTTCCGCACACAACAGAATTGATCAATACACTTCAAATACATCGTATGTTTAAAAATTTAGCCAAAACAATGAAAAGGCTCAATTTCGACTGGAAAGGCTCAAATTAAAATGGAAACAGTTATATATATATATATGCACGCAATGCCATGCAAATATACACAAGTTATACATATGTATCTGTATCTCTCTCTCTCTCTCTCTCTCTCTCTCTCTCTCTCTCTCTCTCTCTCTCTCTCTCTCTATATATATATACATATATATGCATATATGCATGCTTATAAACTAATTGGAAAAGACGCAACTAAATATAATCGTGTGTACATTTTAAATATTTTTGGGCTTCAAACATCACCAAAGTAGGTTTGAACCCACGTCTGTTGAGAACTCAAAAGTGTCTCTGACCTCAAAGGTATCCTCATGTTTTCAGTTGAACTTGATTTCCTTGCAGTCTAATTAAATGGGACACCTTTGAAGACAGGGACACCTTGGAGGTCTTAACACACGTCCACAGAGTTCAGTTCAGGTGCACCACGGCAACTAAGCTGACGGATCAGTCAAAGTTGGCTGATATGCGCTGTCCTGTTGTTGTCAAGCCCCAAGATATTTGCAGTGTAGAGACGATTAGTATAATGGCACGTCCCAACCATAGAAAATTTCGTTCTGTCTGTCTGAGGATTGCAGGGTGTTGTACTGCAATACAATATATATATATATATATATATATATATATATATATATATATATATATATATATATATATATATATATATATATATATATATATACATAAATATACATACATATATGTATATATATACATAAATATACATACATATATATACACTTGAAGTTATTATATATATATATATATATATATATATATATATATATATATATATATATATATATATATATATATATATACACTTAAAGTTATGAAGTAAGGAAACCACTATGAGATATTCACATTTATGATGCATTGTGTATCACAGGAAAAATTATCTAAATATTACAATCTAGGTTTCATATTCCTTGGTATTGTTTCAAACTTGTTCTCTTTCTAAATACAGACAAAAGAGCTTCTTTAAAATGGTGTTCATCATCGCAATGGCTTACTTGATTTCATGGACACCCTACTCTGTGGTTGCATTGATGTCAACGTTTGGTGATCCAAAGTATATCAGTGCCACATCAGCGACGATCCCAGCTATCTTAGCCAAGACTAGTATTATTTACAACCCGATAATCTACGTCGTTATGAATAGAAACTTCAGAAGGGCCTTCCTCAAGGTCAGTTGATATTCCCTTTCAACATGTCGTTCATCGAAATTTTCTTCAAAATTGTAATTCTCTTCAAAGTATAAAGTCTACTCTCGTTGTCATCATATCATCTAGTACTTCTTGTTAACTCCCAATGAAAGCACTCCCAATTTTCACTGGTATTTCTAAACTTTAATATTCCGTAAAATTCTGCTGTCAGTTTTATTATTCATAAAATATTTGGTAAACTCTTCTTTATTTTATTATTCTGTTGGAAAATCCTCTAGAACAGTACAGGTACGGAGCAACATCGTTTACTTGCGTACCACTTATGTTGCCTCAACGCCTTTTTTACTGGATGTAAGACTGGTCCAACCGTTGCTCACTGGTTGCCTGGTTTTTCTCGGCAGAATACTGGCTGTGTTGGCCATCGCGTTTCACTCCACGATGTACAGGATGTACGCAACAGCATACCACTAACGTGGCAATCTGATGAAGTTTATTTCTTCAATTAACTCTGTTTTGATAATTATAAGCCCAAAGACTTGGAATCAGTCCGACCGGAAGTTTTCAACTTAACGAAGTATACGTATGCAAGCGTGTCAGAAATAATCATGGTATATTTAATCCTTTCACATAAATATGTACATTCATTCATTCATTCATTCATTCATCATTGATTTCTAAAACTTTCAGATGATGACTTGCTGTTTCCATGGAAATGTGGATAAAATGAAACATCCCGTGCAAGAAGATAACCAGATGAAAGACAAAAAGTTGACAAGTAAGTGACGTAATCGGCAGTAGCCTTTTGCAACGTTTGTTTCTAGCGACAACCACATTGCATTGTGGTTCATATCATGGTATCGACCGCAACATGCAAATCATTATATGTATCCCTTTCGGCCCTGAACTATTTTTTAGAAACCACGGAAATGTGTACGATAAAGAAAGGTTTCATTAACGTTTCCAAGAGACGGAGGACGGCTTCGATTACTATGGAGATCACAGATAGAAAAAATACGAGTCCATCGTTACCAAGGCAAATAAAAAAACAAACAATTCAGACAAATCACACAATGAATGGAGATCACACTAACTGATTATTTTATTCATTGCATTTCAGCGGAGATACCTTTGACGACGTATCCACTGGGGACAACGCGGCTGGACTCGAACGTGCGTGAATGTGGTTGTCCGCCGGTTGAAGTATTATCTATCCCGGGTCAAATTGTATCCAGCTTTATTGAAAAATCAGCAGTGTGACGGTCGTGTCAGGAAAACTTTGTATTGTACGGCCGAAATTTTTTTCGAATGTAAAAACTTCAGAAGACGTTCGCTCCACGAATTTGGTCAGTAACGCTGGAGGGCAGTCAAACAGAACATGATACTTTCAGTGAACTGATAATCCGTGAAACAGAATGACTCACGAAATGCCCCGAATGTGCCCGCACTGGAACATTGTCCTACAGATGACTACGGAAAGCGTCATTTTATTTCATTGATTTGAAAAATACAAGTACAAGAAAATAGAGAAATATTTAATTTTCTTAAGACTTTGACAAAAGGTTCAGTATATGATGACGGTGTATTTAAGACATGCTTAGATTTCAAGGCTCTAGATAAAAACATGCATTTGTACATGTACCTGTGGTGCTAAGACCGTCACTCATTTTGTCCTGCCATTATACTTGAGAGTCATGATCACCTGTAGAGACTTGTTTTGATTTTTACATCAAAATGACCAATGTCAATTCCTAATCAACTTCTTGCTTATTTGAAGGCTTCAATTGTCATATTTAATGTAAGCTACAGTAGAGATAAATATGTATTCAGTGCGATGTGTCTCAAAAGCAGATCCGGAACGATAATTTTTCACATCGTTTTCTTGTCTGCCCGCTTCTACCTCTGACATCATGCAATAATGAAGATGATAACACCTATAAATTTCTGTTGCTTTCTTTTAATTTATTGAATATTCGGGAATGTGTGTTACATCATTAAGAAAAGGTATGTGAACTGGCAAGTATTCGCAACGCATACATTCCGACTGTCTGCCCGCTTCTACCTCCGTTATCATGCAATTTACTATGAAGATGACAACACCTATAATTTTTGGTGATTCTCCTTAGTAGGCGTTCGGAAAATGTGTATTACTCTATTTGAGAAGGTGTGTGAACTGACAAACAATCGCTTCGCCAACATTCGGACTGACCACCTCGATTAACGCAAAGCATCTTAACTTTCCAATATTTCAAACTTGGCTTTCGCGATGTCGAAATGACATGTACTGCGAGGTGAAACATGTTATACATATTTCTGTCAATTGCCAAGTCATATACCATGCATTATATTACCATGCCCTGCCCGTCGCATTTCGATTGGTCGAGCTGAAGCACGTGACTGACCACAAATACACAGTAATGGTTTGTTTACATGCTCGTGAATATGAATAATAAGATTAACAACTCAAAGTATCGTAACTTTACAGCTCAAACGTAAATCATAATCAATCACAAAATAAAATGGAGCACTTGTAGGTCAAGTTGAGATACTTTTTTCTGAAAACATCTCCGGATTTGCCAATTTTTTTACAGCGCGCGTGACAGTGCGTCGCGTATTGCTCAGTTTCTGGGGCCCAGTTGTCGTTTGCTCCTGAAATTTTCGGAAATTTTGACGGTTTTCTTGGGTTCGCTGATAATATAATGGAAATAACAGACTCCGCTCTGACCATTAACGTTTATTTGTTGGCGCGGGCTCGAGGAAAGCCAAATTAACGGGCTCGGCAAGCCTCGTCCGTTAATTTTTGGCTTTCCTCTCGCCCTTGCCCACAAATAAACGTTAATGGTCAGCGCGTCGCCCGTTATTTCTATAACAAACAAATCGAGGGTCAAACTCAGTGTCATCTTGACATGGACGTGGCACGAGTTTTGCGTATTTCTTTTGTCCTCGTAACATTCGCACGTGTATAACTGATGCCCCTTCCAGGATCTGATGCACAGTACACGCAGGGCTATAAGCGCAGTTTCAGGATCCGTCAAGTTGCCCTGAAAGGCCACATAGCGCTCATTCTTTCGCACCAATGAAGGTAAATGACAACACCAATGATAATGGTCGGTACACCATACATAACACGACACTGTCACTAACTGCTATGTAATCATTCTAACAGCATGAACAGAGGATTTCATCAATGTCAATGGCTCGACAACTAATTTAGTTTGCTGACGGCGGTGTGTTACAACCGATAATGTAGTAACTAATCGATAACGTATAAAACCCGATAACGTGGTAAAAATTACCGATAACGTATCAAATCAACCGATAACATAGTAACGAACCGATAACGTAGTAATTTTTCTAACCGATAACGTAGTAAAAATTTACCGATAACGTAGTAACGTACAGTATTTTTTCCTTACCGATAACGTATCAACAAATTTACCGATAACGTATCAAATCAACTAATAATATATTGGATCAAGTGGTATCTATCCTCGAACAATCGATCAATCCATTGATCAATCGATAGATCGACGACTGATCAATCGGTGTATTGATCTATCAATCGATCTTTCTATCGATTGAATGATTGAATGAATTGATCGATTGATAGGACAATCCGATATATGTGTGTGTATATGTGTGTGTCGATCGATGGATAGACAGATAGATAGATAGTTCGATAGCGTATCAATCAACCCATAATGTAGCCAAGTGAATAATAACATATCAAATCAACCGATGATGTATCAAATCGCCCATAATGTATCAAATCAACCAATACGGGACTGGTCAGTTTCTTCAACCGGGGGGGGGGGTGGATTGATTGGGGGGGGGGTCACCCTGTTTCTGACTTTGGTGATGGGGGGGGGGGGGTCACCATGTTTTTGAAATGCCCAATAGGGGGGTCAGTGTGTTTTTGAATTTTGACACAGGCTCATCATTGCCTAAAATGCATCGCGTCAGCCACAAATTTCATCATTCAGTTGCATTTTTCGGCGCCCCCTTCGGGCGCGTAACTTTAATAATCATAAATATTTTTCAGCACGCCCGACTTTAACATATCAGGCACACATATATCAGAGATATCTGTATGTTCAATATTTTTCAGTGTGCTCTTCAAGCACATTACTTTAATATATCAGACATTTTTCAGCACGCCCTTCCGGTGCATGACTTTAATATGCAGGACATATATATCAGAGATATCAGGATGTTTCATATTTTTCGGTGCGCCCTTCGGGCGCCATACTTTAATAAATCAGAGATATATGTCAGAGACATCTTGATGTTTGCTAAGTGAAAGTGTACCATTGTGAAATCTACAATTCATATGGAAAGCATGACAAATTCCTGATACTTTTCTGTGGTCTCTATGAGAATTCAGTATGAGAAAGCAACATGTACAAATATTTCACAATACATATATTTGATACAGTGACTTATTTTAGAGATAGAAAAATGACAAGATATCTTTCGTTCTTATCGATGCAACTATTTTCCTTTGTGTCTCAGGTTTTCTCTAAAAAGACGCTTTTTATGACTAAAATAACAGTTAAAAAAGGCAGTTTTCGTCATTATTAGCTGACAGTGCTTTTATGGTTTCAATGTTACTAGAAAAGATCCTCTTAGACATGCACACATCAGATTTGGCGAAAATAGCTCTCTATGGCTTCTCAGGAGATTTAATAGGATGGCTGGATTCATGGGGGGGGTCACCCTGTTTTTGACTTTGGTGATAGGGGGGTCACCCATCAAAGTTTTTGATTTATTGCTTTTTCCTCTCTGATATCAATGATTGACATCCATTTCTGTACAACAGTTCAAGACATCTGGTTAAGCATAGAAAGTGTGAAATACATTCACAGCTCATTCAAAATGTACTGTATTCAAACTTTGAAATTGACTCTTGGAAATTCCTATCTTATAAGTGACATGTCAACAATTTCATTAAAACACAGAATGACTGTTGAAAATAAATATAATATATATATATATATATATATATATATATATATATATATATATATATATATATATATATATATATATATATATATATATATACACACACAAAATGTAATACAATGTGCTCTCCCGGTTATCACGATAATGGCTTTATGGCAATCTCTGAACTTCTCAGGTATGTTAATGCATGGGCATAGGCTTACATACATGTAAAATCAGTTTGAACATACTTTTTAATCAGACCTGGTCAGAAAATTGTGAAAATTGCCAAAAATATGTTTCGCATTTTATTAAGCTGAAATTTATTATAATATATTACCTAAGTCAGGTCACGTGACCATAATCTGTATTTTCCCGCCAGAATTGTATGTTGCAAATAACTGAATATTCCAACCGCTAAACATCAAAATATTTAAAATATTATGACCAATTAATGTAAAATGGGATGGGAACTTGTGTTACAACTAGTGGCAGATGCAAAATTATTGAATTTTGATTATTATTTCTTCACAAAAAACAACAAATACAATATTTTTGACCTTTTACATGAATATTTTGAATATCAGAAAGAAGTATAGATAGAGTTTCATGAGTCCATGTATTTTTGAAAGAATATGATAGATGTTGTTTCCAAAAGTGCAAAGAAAATCAAGAAAATTTAACGGTTTACGGTTGGAATATAAAAATTAATAAAGACGTAAATTTTGGCGGGAAAATATCAGATTTGGTCACGTGACTCAACTCGTCAAGATTTAGGCAGACATTTTTTTAAAGAATTTAACCATTCCAATAATTAGGCCAAATTCAATCAAATCTGGTGGTTTTTAAAGATAATTGATCATTTTCGTACTTTTGGGCTTGATGGGTACAAACACCCATGCATTAACTTACTTGAGTTGGGCACAGAGAGTACGGTTACATATTGTTGAGGATTGAAATATGGACTCACCAGAGTGCTCTAACGGCAACACGTACCATGAGCGAAGCATATATATATATATATATATATATATATATATATATATATATATATATATATATATATATATATATATATATAAACAATTTATATCCACCTTTTTTTTACCGGTGTCGCGCGGAGGGGGGGGGGTTCACCCTGTTTTCGAAATTTGGAATGGGGGTCACCCTGATTTCAAAATTTGGAATAGGGGGTCAGTCACTTTTTGACGTCGGCAAAAAATAATCCATCGGCCCCCAGACCGAAGAAACTGACCAGTCCCTAACGTAGCCAAGTCAAAGAATAAAGATTCAAATCAACTGATAATGCATCAAGTAAACCAATAAAGTATCAGTCAACCGATAAAGTATTAACAAATGAAAACTAACTTAATATACATAAGTGTTGTATCTTTCATTTTTTCATGATCAATCGGTTACACCTGCAGAGTTAGGTATACTTGGAGTATACTGTTTTCGTGATATTACCAAGACATCAAGAATGGAATTTCATCAGTTTGGGAAATGCAACCTAGGCCAAACCCGGAATTCGAATCGACCACGGTACAAACAAAGCCATGTGTGCAAACGCGCATAGATGTACGTGTATTTCCATACGCGTTAGTACACATGTGGGCTTGTTTGTACCGGCATCACCTGATTATTTGGGCGTACTGAGTCTGTAGAACGCATCGCGTCCTTTTTATTCCGGAGTAGAACCATTATTAGGTATTCCTGCAGGATGAATGCAAGATACAACGGACATGTGAATGTCTTTATTGACACACTTTCTAAGTTTTGAGGACTTGGAAAAAAGTTTTCAACATGATCGATTATAAAATTATGTTACTTACAACGTCAGTATATCAAAATGACAATAAGTCTTTACAATGTAACTCTCATTCTGACTGAATTACAGGTAAATCTGGACTCATTGTTCAATTGAATTCCTTATAATCAACATTCATTAATTTTGCAAGTTACTCCTGTAAGCAAGCCAAGTCAACAGATTTGATAGACAGCATCTTGCGTTTTTTTCCCCTTTTTATCCTTTCTGTCGCGATTCACGTCAAGTCACATCCTATGGATATGAATATGAAGACATTGCAAAATCATTGAGTAGTAGTACATAAGCATAGTGCAGGTAGAAAAAACGCTTACCACTGCACAGTTCACTCATGCATTTAAATAAGGTTCCTGTATTTAAATCACTGATATGCTTACCCTTTTCAAATACACCCGATAGAGATTTCAGTGACACGAAATATCGTCAATTGTACGAATACATAATTAATGTTCTTTGATTAAATACTAATACGCAGTTATTTCTATCGGTGATGTATCCTATACGTGTGCGAAATTTGCGATGTTCGGTTGTTGGTGATTGCGGCGTTGCAATTGGTCTGTTAGAGCGAGAAAACAGTCCCGAAGGTAAAAAGGACTTTCGTTTTGTAGCTGGTCTGATTACGTTGTTAAAAAAAACAAACAAATGTTTTGTGATAATCATATTTATATCCAAAGCAAAATATTCCAACGATTTGCCTGTATAACGTTTGTTGCAGTACGAACGACTAACTTGATCTAAATGTTGCTACACTACTGGCATTGTTTTGGAAAGTTGTTTCTAATTTTGCTATTACAACCATACTTCTGTCTGATTTGTAACCAATACATAATAGTTTTCTTTCTCAGTAGGGTTCTCTGTGTAAACCAACAGTCGCTCATTACCCTGCCTTTGTTTTATCAGTACTTATACTATCTCTTTGAATTTCATCCAACTACAACTAGACTGTATAGCTACTATAGCAAGACTAGAAATAACTTCCCAAACCAATTCCAGAAGATTGACAACATTCAGATCAACGTAGTCGTTCGTACTACAATGAAAACAGTCGGAATACGATTGATTTGCTGCAGAAGTTTGTAGCAATTTACGCTAAACGGAAAAAATAACTGGAAGAAAAAGAAAATTAAGTATGAGACAGTGTGATAACAGATCTATCTATCTATCTATCTATCTATCTATCCATCTATCTATCTATCTATCTATCTATCTATCTATCTATCTATCTATCTATCTATTGACCAATTTATCAAAACGATCGATCGATTGATCATTCTATCGATCGATCTATCGATTCATTAATCTATCATTCTATCGAATTGATAGATCCATAATTCTATCGATCGATCTACCCATCAATTTATCAATCGATAGATTGATCGATCTATAGATAGATCTATCTAATGATCGATCGATCGATCTATCGACCATCTATCGAACATCGATAGATAGATCTATCTATCGATTGAGTGATCGAATTATCTATCTATCGATAGATCGATCGACCAATCTAAGCTTATCTATCAATCTATCTATCTATCGCTCCCAATTAATCACTCGATCAGCTATGTAATCAGTCAATTGATAAGTTATTGGTTGTTTTGGTGCGTATAGGTTGACTTTCCTACGTTATCAGCTGATTTAATCCGTTATCACTTCATTGATACGTTATCGGCAAATTTGTTGATACGTTATCGGTTAGGAAAAATTACTACGTTATCGGTTCGTTACTACTTTATCGGTTGATTTGATACATTATCGGTAAACTTTTTCTACGTTATCGGGTTTGATATGTTATCGATTTCTCACTACGTTATCGGTTGTAACAGGGTGTCGTCGGAATCGCTCTCAAAGGTCGTTTGGGACCCGTACTACCACAGTGTATCCAATTTACTTGGCGATTGATGAAAGCTACATATAACACACGTTTGTAATAATGTACATGTTGATATGGTGCATCTGGATATCGTGCACGTAATGCATTGTTTGTAAACAAGAAAGTCGCCCATGCGCAGTTCCGACGACTCCCTCCCTTTAATGACACAAGTGTTTGAAGAATGAAAGATTCATTATCGCTAACTTTGATGTGTCTTCTAAATCATTACAATTATTTATGTTCTGTTCATAAAATGCAGCCTCGTTTTCTACTCGAAAATCACATCAAAATATCTTATATTCACTTTGCACAGCCTACCTATATGCATGTCTAATGTCCGACGTTTATGTTGACAACACTTTACTGTAGTCCGGATTAGAAACAACAGTATTGCATATTGACCATAATGCTGTGCATTTACAACTTATCTAGTATTTTGAATTCGAATATACTTTTGTGTGAGCAATATCTGTGTGCCTTTATTTGTGTTATAAAACAAAATAACCTTCTCACAAGTTACACTTGTTGTCCCTTTAATCTTCGCCACTGTAATACAGCAAAACAGCTTAGATTAAGCAGCAGGTTTAGAAAAGTCGGCATTAAGGGGTAAAAAACTGAAGCCATTTTGACCAGTGACGGCCGCAGACTGACTGTCAGCAGTCTATCATCGGTTTTGCTTTACTAGCATGAACAAAGTTTGCAAGAACGGAATCCGGGCTTGTGTTTGCTGAAGTATCATTCAATCTCTAAATGTATAGGAAAAAAAAACACTGTTTCAACATATAAGATAGAGTTACTTAGATCAGGGACTTCTTACTTTAGACAAATTCCCCCTCCAAAAAAAATGGCATTTAAAACGATCTGTCCGTTTTTTTTATCAAGTTTTTGAAATGGTCATTGGCATCTGCTGCCTATCAGACATGATGGCGTTGTTTTATGGAACCGGTATACCATTAACTCTGATGCATTGAGTACACTGTGAACGAGAACAGTATACAGCAGAACGGTATGCCTTACAAGGGCAAAATTTTACCAGGCAAAAAAGATGCACATTGAAAATTTTGGATTTGCTACAGAAAATTTCAAGTGGTAATTTAAATACAAATCCAAGGTACGAATGTCTTTTTACGTGAGTACTGAATCAGGCCAATACATATCAGCCTATGGTATACGGATAATATTACAATATTTGGTCAAAACAAAATTATACTTTCACTCACCTGCATTAGTTTTTGTTAAAAACATCATGTTCACAATTGTGATTACTATGTGCATGTTCGCAAAAATTTACTTAGAATTTCATGAAGACTACGATATGTACATATGACAAATTAACTTTCCCCGCAATATAACAACATCTTTCCGCTCTGCGAAACAAGCGTTGGTCAATGAAATAAACTGGAAATAAACTGGAAGATGATATTCTTCACTGTTAACTGTAATATGATTGTGAATTAGAAAGCTTTAAGAAATTACAGACCCATTCGAAACGAACTTCTTGATTAAATTACCAAAAAATTAAATTATTCTAAGACTTGTATACCGCGGAGCAAAATACTAATCAAGTTTATAACTAAACTGTCCCATGATATGTATACTCAGACTGGTACTGTGGAAAAGCCTCTTGTAATGTACTTTACCTATATACGGTTAGAGGATCATAAAAATTACGAAATGCTCATATGCATGTTAGGGTGGGGTTACTATTTTAAAGAGGCAGCAAAATGAGGGCCAGTAAAAAAGCTCGAACGTGCATTTAGGTTCCTAGGATTTTCAAATTAAACAACGTAAGCCAAGATGGAAATATTACGCGAATTTCATGTCCCATGATTCAGTAGAAAGAGCAATTCAATACTTTATTACGTTCATGAGTCAGTAACATCTGATTTTAATGGACCAGAGTCGTAGGATATGAAATCGATCAAGTAGAAACGCCTGTAGATACTTGTTCTTTGAAGCACAAGTGTTTGTTTACGTTCCTACAGTGAATCATGAGCGCATAGAAAGCAGTTCTCAATCAAACTACTTCATGTATCCTTTTCTAACAGAGACTTGTTCAGATAAGAAATACTTGCCTCATGATATGAAAATGTACGTGTAATCAACCATTGTCAAGCTTTGTTAACTAAATAAAATGTAGAAC
This sequence comes from Ptychodera flava, assembly GCF_041260155.1. NCBI lineage: Eukaryota > Metazoa > Hemichordata > Enteropneusta > Ptychoderidae > Ptychodera > Ptychodera flava. Next base: position 8,815,200 of record NC_091933.1, on the reverse strand, counting down.
TTGGTGTAATATATGCATGCAGCTGAGAATTCGTCTGTGACCTGCCCGGCCCTTTCCAATCAACGTTGCAGATAACGTATCAAATGATATACACGCCGCATGTGTAACCTCCATATATGTAATAATCTCCACAAATATAACATTAACCACAATTGGAATAAATCAACCACAAAGGTAATAAAACAGCCAACCATTAATGTAACAACCCAGACCCACAAATGTAATAAACAAATTAACCATAAATGTAATAAAACTCAACCATAAAAGTAATAAACTTGAACTTATATACGTGATCATTTGTTTATCAATGTCCTAGGTACATAATAACAAGTGCAATGTTATTGCATACTTTCCTGAAAAACTAGGTTTCCTTTCTGAATCGGAGAATAGGATAGTCTGAGAACACTCAGAAAACGGCGAGGTACCGAAAACGTTAGATAAAGGAAGTGGAACAGCAGTTCTATAGACACTAATGATTAAATAATAAGGAATAGCTCGTCAATCAGAGATACCACACAGAGTTTACAACGACGACTTAGAACAAACAAGAGCGAAAAATACAACCTTACAACTTAAACTTACGATACAAAACATGTTGATGAGAACATCCATATTTCAATCTCAAAACGTATGGGGTTCAGACACTTCGCACCAAAATCAGTTCGCCCCGCCCCACTCAACTTCGCCCCAAAACCATTTCGCACCAAAACCATCTCGTCCCAAGTACTACCTCGTCCAACGCCACTTCGCCCAAAGTATCGCACCATCAGCTCATCCTAAAAAAAAAAAAACTATGCCACGACGTATCATAACGTTGTTTTTACATGCAACTTGGAAGCATTAATGTGTCAGGACATTTTTGCCACTACGAAACATTTATTGTTGCATGAAACCATAAACAGTAGAATAAGAAATAAGAAACACGCAAACTACTCAATGCTACAACTCAGGTGCCATGCGCGGATTTGCACCATGTCATTTTCTCAAAATATGTACAATTTCAAGATTTCAGCCCTGGGATGATAGAAAGGTGATGAAAACTTTTCAGCTTTACCGGTTGGCGTTAAGTTTGGGGCAAAGTGGCATTGTTTTGGGGGCGAAATGGTTTGGGGCGACGTGATTTTTGGGGCGACGTGGTTTTGGTACGAGGTTGTTTTGGTGTCGAAGTAGTTTTGGTGCGAAATGGTATGGGACGAGATGGTATGGTGCTAAGTGGTTTTGGTGCGAAGTGTCTGGGAACCTGCAATACGAACCTATACCTTGAACAGGTTCCCAGACACTTCGCACAAAACAACCTAGTACCAAAACCTCTTCGCCCCAAAAGTCACGTCGCCCAAAACCATTTCGCCCTTAAAACAACACCACTTCGCCCAAACGTATCGCTAGCCGGTAAGCTTAAAGCTGAAAATAACAACACTGCCATGCATCGAAGTTTTCATCACCATTCTATCATCCCAGTACTGAAATCTTGGAAGTGTACACATTTCGAGAAAATGGCATCGTGCAAATCCGCGCACGGCGCCTGAGTTGTAGCATTTAGTATTTTGCGTTTTTCTTTTTTTTTTAATATACCATGGTTTCATGCAAAAATAAATGGTTCGTGGCAGCCAAAATATCCTGACACATTAATGCTTCCAGGTTGCATGTAAAACAGTTATGATACATCGTAGCATCGTTGTTTTAGGACGAGTTGGTAGTATTATGATGGTACCATTTGTACTTTGGGGCGAAGTGGTTTTAGTACAAGGTGGTACTGGTGGCGAAGTGGCGTTGGACGACGTAGTACTTGGGACGGAGTGGTTTTGGTACGAAATGGTTTTGGGACGACGTGGTTTTGGGACGAGGTTGTTTTGGTGTCGAAGTGTCTGGACCACCTTGAACACAGTAGAACAAAATTATTCCCAGTGAAGGAACAGAGTGGGATCACATAGGAAGACAGACAATCTATCAATTATTCCACACAATTTATCCACTGAAGATAAATTTTAGGCGACTCAGGCTGATGAAGAAAGTATGGCAAATGTTCGAAAAACAGCGTTAAAGGATCGTAGTGTTATACAGTCTCTCCACTCTGGAGTAGCGACTGCACCGACACGCAGATTAGGGCGACATTTTTAGCTCACGTGTGTAAACACGTGGGCTAATGTCATAGCGATGTCTTTCTGTCTGTCCGTGTGTGTGTGTGTGTGTGTGTGTGTGTGTGTGTGTGTGTGTGTGTGTGTGTAAATCCTTAGAAGTACGTCTGAACCGTGTCAGTGCATAGGGGAAAGAAATCAGTCCCCTGGGGTGGGGAGGGAGGGTTTTTTGTGCAACGGTTTACCTTATTTAATTTTTATTAATTTTGACTGTGATATTTCAAATAAAGAGTTCAACTCCACACCGTCTGACTGTTTTCTTTATTGCTACAAGTAGCCTAATTTTATTAATTTTGACTGTGATATTTCAAATAAAGATTCAACTCCACACCGTCTGACAGCTTTATATATTCCGACAAGTCCTTATCTCCTCTCCAACTTGTGTATACACCACTGTAATTGCTCCGAAAACATTGCCAACTTGCTAATCCGCTGTCCGTATCGGCGGATTAAGTGATTGAGTCAACACCACAGCCGTCCCACACGCATTAAATAAGTCCTTATTTTACTACGTGTGTGACGGCTGTGGTGTTGACTCAATCACTTAATCCGCTGATACGGACAGCGGATTAGCAAGTTGGCAATGTTTTCGGAGCAATTACAGTGGTGTATACACAAGTTGGAGAGGAGATAAGGAATTGTCGGTAATATATAAAGCAGTCAGACGGTGTGGAGTTGAACTCTTTATTTGAAATATCACAGTCAAAATTAATAAAATCAAATAAGGTAAACCGTTGCACACAAAAAACCCTCCTCCCCACCCCAGGGTCCTTTCATCTGTTCCCTGTGAACCGTGTCAGTGTGAAGCCTCGGACAACTAGGTGGAACAGTGGATTGTAATGAAAGGGGCTGTCAGTAGTGCAAACGATAATAAAACAGCAAGACGCGTTGCAAGAAGGACATACAACCTGAACAGAAAGGGGATTCATCAGTTGTTTACCGGGATGACTTCTGCAGGCTCTCGGCTCGCCTCGTTTATAAATATAACAATCTCAAGACCCTGAATGTGCCAAGTCCGTGTGACGGTCACACTACCACAAGTTCAGTGATTTTAGCAGCTTTCCCAGATCATGGAGATACAAGATGAACGAGGATTTGAAACAAATGTGGTCAGATTCCCCTGGCTCCTCACGCATATCTTATGGTCGTTCAACAATTTTCAATATAGAACTGTTACAGTAAATCAGAGAAGTAATCTTTTGGTCGTCTCCGGAGACACTAAGTAAATTATGTGATACCCTCAAGTCGTTATAAATTTAACATTCGCATCCGTGGTCATGATGCGTAACCATATTTGATAATCATGAAATCTGGACTTGCTTATATTTTTGACCTTTTGGTTGCTCCAGGGACTGTATATCGTCCAAATCACAGCCCCCTTCCATTACATCGACAGATGGAAGGGTCGTCATTGAATTAAAATGCCTCAAATTTCCCTGCCTGCATCGGCCTTTATGTTTCTATTATTATCGATTCTTTTGATTGTGTGATACTCATCAACAACAATTTATGTACCTTAAGGCGTACATTTGACCTCTCAATGCTACCGGGGCAAGATCGGAAGCATCTTTCAGTTCGAATGGCACATGTTGTTTACCCGAGAGAGCGATTTCACAAAACGCTTTCTCCGTCATTTATTTTCATCGGCGAGGTCTATTCCATGATCAAGCTTTGAGAAACGCAGGAAGTACTAAGCTCTCCTCTCTGCTTGCGTTGTCGCGTGCGCGTCACCAAGACAACTTGAAAGTGTTCGTGTTATTTTACAAACCGATCCACTGGCGATACATTTGAAACGCTCTCATCATTTGTCATTTGTAACTTAATGATTAGAAATCGCAACTACTTATATAGACACTTTATTAGAAAAAATACAAAACCAAAATGCTGAAATGGAAATCCGGAATTGTAAAAGTCGACGTCTGTACTTCAGCAATCCCCTTTGCAGATTTGAAAGTGACCCCAGCTTTCCCCTAATCGAAAAATATGTTAAGCTGAGGTATATGCTTGCAGACATCTATCTTGTACTCCAGACTTTCTCACCAAACGTGAACTCGACAACAAGCGTCACACTTCTCCATTCTGAACTTAACTTTTTTTAAGTACATTTTACAAGCGTGATCAGTAATGACAGCAAACACATTGCAGCAAATATTGAACAGGAGAAGGACAGGTAGACAGACAGGGACACGGGCAGAGATAAGCTTACAGACACACGGAGGCAGAGAAGACAAAAACAGAAAAACAGATAGAAAGACGAATAGACGCAAGGAGTAAAGGAGAGAACGGGGTTAGGTAGGACGTGTTTGTATTATTAATAAAGATGTACAGATTTGCAAATTTTATTCGATTGATGTAAGAAAATCAGGAAAAGTCTGTCTTCCCACCAGACTGCCCGACAAATAACGTCAGGAGTTCGATGAGGCATTGTTTTCAGGATGCATGTGGCGTCGCATGATGCGAAATCCCTACAGATTCTTGTCGACATAAATCAGTTTGAGAGGATTGAGAATTCATGACTGTTGTTCGATCGCTGTCTCATTTATACCCGTATTAAGGGCGAAATCAGCGAAGAAAAAATGACAGAGAATTGCTGAGAATTGAAATACTCCGAAGTAAAAAAATGGAAAATAGGTACACAGCAGACAGTGCCGCCGGTCCTTGACGATCCATTACGTGTGACAATTGGTGAAGTTTTCATTACTTGTGACTTTCGCTTTACATTCATTAATTGGAAATACATGTTCGTGTTCGAAATCATGCCCAAATGTCAAGTGCGCTAAATAACGACAGAGCCTGTACGTGTGCAATGACCAGTGCCAGTCAAGTTGTTGACAATGAATTTCAGACAACTGAAGTCGTCTTTCTCAGAAACAAAGCAGGGACATAGTGACGTGCGCTTCCAAAGTTAAAGACTTAAACTTTTGCTCAGAATTTTTCCATGAAACTTTCAACCACTCTCTTACCAAACCAAGAATAAAATAAGGGGCCCCCTTGCAAAGTTTGGTACTAAAGAAACAAGTACCTAACATTTACCGATATTTGAAATGGCCGCCATCCATGTGTTATCTCTATAGGGAATGGAAAAAAAAGTTTAGATTTTCAAAAACTAAGATGGAGAACTTTTTTCTCACTCCAACAGCTTTAAAATGAGCTCCCGCAAGCAGTATACCAGAAAGGGTTGGAAACATTTGTAAGTCCAATTATCTATCCCCAAAGCACATTCTACCTGAATGGTGCACACAATGCGTTGTTTACGACAATACGCGTCGTATTTCAGGATACTTACTGGGAAGCGGAACAAAATATACCTGTGTTCTAAAATAAAAACAATGGAACTGTTATTAAAACTTATTGTTACTTTCTCCTGAAATTAGTTGTGAAATAACATCAAAATTACTGTTGCTGAAAGCATGCCACCTTAGAAATACCTATCTTTAATATCCAAGTTTTCGACTCATCAAAATTTTTTGACCTTGCAGCGGATTTCTCAGGTTTCCATGACGACTTGGTTAATACTTTGTCATTGCTCTTCTTGGAGAAATTGCCTCCCCAATCGAAATTGAATATGGTTTTAGCTTACTGTCGGATATGAGAACGACTATAATGCGTTTATCAGGTTTATGATCTGCTGCAAGCGGAGGAGCTACTGATGGACGTGAAATGTGGGTTGCCAAGGTTACCACTGCACACCAGATCAACTTAAGTTGCAATGACCAGGTCATTGCCTAACTGGCCCGACTTCGTAAAATAAGGTTAGGCAAATATCACGACACGCTCGATGGCGCATGCTGTTACCTCCATAAATGTAATAATCTCCATAAATGTAACGTCAACCATAATTGTAATAAAATACACCCATAAATGTAATCTCGCCCATAAATGTAACAAAAAAAATCAACCATAAATGTAATAATAACACCAACCATAATTGTAATAAATGGTAGCCACAAATGTTATAAAAAATCACCCATAAATGTAATACTTGTCAACCATAAATGTAATAAATCTATTTTGTCATCGCAATTTAATAATAAGCCTTTAAATATTTATCGATGTAATGAAGGAAAGCATCTCCACACAATGTTCATATCTTAGTTCTGTTAGTTGTCTGCGTTTCATGTGCTTTGTGTATCTTGAAAGTGTATTTTACGTTTTGCTGTTTTGTGTATAAATCTCATTGGCCACGGCGAGACACAGCTGTAAGGGTGACCCTTTTATTTTTTTGTTTCTCATCTCCAGAGGAATACTCAGGCAGGGCGGGCGGTCGAAATAAAAGAAAAACAAGTACCAAAAAAACATGTATTTGTTTCAGTTCAATGTTCTGTCCATTCACTGTCACTGCAATTGCTTGTTTTTCAGTTCAGTGTTCTGTACTCTGTGTTCTTTCAGTCTGAGTCGCTGCAATCACACAATTTGATGATGGTGGTGCTGTTGCTAGGGTGATCGCCTCAGAGGCGGCGCAAATAAAAAGTTTTTTTAATTCTCATGTCGGAGCTGAAATTTACGGTCGGTCGGGAGATGAGAAACACAAAAATAAACCAGATATGAACTGAATATGCTCACGTGTTTTACAACAGGTTCATTAATAGTAGTACGCTTCACAGAACAATGAGATATATGTTATCACTATATGTAGTAGGTTTTTTTAAACTTCGCACTGTGCTCTCAGAGTTTAATCACTTATTACAAAACTTTATTTAATATGCAAATGAGCTGTTAATTAACTTGACACTGCTCAATGCTTTATGGGACAATTAGATATCCATCAGATCAACATTTGTAGCACGTTTTATATAAATTAATGCTGTAATTTTAGAGTAATGTCACTAATTACAAAGTTCATTAAATATGCAAATAAACCCTAAATTAACTTGACACTGTTCAATGATTCATAGCACAGTTAAATATTTATCAAATCAATATCTGTAGCACGTTTCACAAAATTTTAGTGCCGAAATTTCAGAGTTATATACCTAATTACAAAGTTTATTAAATATGCAAATGAACTCTTAATTAACTTTTCACTACTAAATGCTTTACAACACAGTTAGATGTCTGTCGTATCAGTATGTGCAGCAGTTTTCATCACATTTGATGCAGTTATTTCGGAGTTATATGACTAATTATAAGACTTCATGGAATATGCAAATGAGCTAATTATTAACTTGACACTGTTCAATGCTTCTGAGTACAATTGGATATTTATCAGATCAACATCTGTAGCAAGTTTCATCAAATTTAACGCTGTAATTTTGGAGTAATATCACTAATTACAAAGTTCATTAAATATGCAAATGAACCCTTAATTAACTTCACACAACTAAATGCTCTACACCACAATTAGATATCTGTCGGATCAGTATCTGCACCAGATTTCATCACATTTGGTGCAGTTATTTTGGAGTTATATCACTAATTACAAAACTTCATAAAATATGCAAATGACCTATTTGTTAACTTGACACTGCCAAATGCTTCTCAGTACAATTAGATATTTATCAAAACAATATCTGTACCAGATTTCACTGACTTGGGTGCCGTAGTTTCAGAGTTATATACCTAATTACAAAGTTCATTAAATATGCAAATGAACCCTTAATTAATTTCACACTACTAAATGCTTTACACTACAGTTAGATATCAGTCGGATCAGTATCTGCAGCAGATTTCATCACATTTGGTGAAGTTATATCGGAGTTATATGACTAATTACAAACCTTCATAAAATATGCAAATGAGCTATTTATTAACTTGACACTGCCTAATGCTTCTAAGTACAATTAGATATTTATCAGATCAACATCTGTAGCAAGTTTCATCAAGTTTGGTGCAGGAATTTCGGAGTTATCTCACTAATAACAAAAGTTCATTAAATATGCAAATGAGAAGATAATTGACATGACACTCACAGTATCATTATAATGTTCTGAGGATATCATCTGTGAAAAGTTTCATGAAATTTTGTGCAGTATTTCTTGATATATGTCTACACTGTCATTACCGTCTCCATAGGGAAACCATTTTACGGAAAAAAACGATATTGCATAACTTCATCAATATGCAAGCCACACTAACCAAAATCTAATCAGTTCTTGCAAGTAGTACATGGTACCTGTGTATTAAATCTGACTTCAATCCGTTCAGGCGTTTTTGAGTTATTGTGTAAACAGACAGACAGACAGACAGACAGACAGACAGACAGACAGACAGACACACATATATATATATATATATATTTATATATCTATATATATATATATATATATATATATATATATATATATATATATATATATATATATATATATAATAAGATCAAATAATAAGATCTAATCACCGGGGGACAACACGAAGAAGGTTTACATTAGCCTCACTGATAACACCTTCAAGACGCGCTTCGCTAATCACATACAATTGTTCTGTAACAAAAAGTATCGGCACTGCACAGAGCTTTCAAAGTTTTTCTGGTCTTTAAAAGACAAGAACCAGGTCTTTGACAACTCGTGGTCAATTATTGACAGAACGACGAGTTACCCTAACAAGCAAGCGATGTAATCTTTTTTATTTCAGAAAAGCTACAGGTTATCAATGCTGACAAATCTACGCTGTTAAACAAACGCACTGAGCTGTTTTCAAAATGTCAGCACCAAAACACCAAAACACCAAATAAACACCACCTACAAATAGAATGGTACGTCCCAAACACATAAATGAGAGTCTAGAGCTAAGAATACTTTCACTTCTGTCTGAAGATTGCAAGATGCATGAAACTTAAGTAACAGATATTATTACTTTGAACTTAAAGTAATTTGAAGTAATTTCCGCATCTGTATGTGAAGAAAGATTGCAGGATAAATGATGAAACAGATACTATTACTTCGTACTTTAGTAATTTGTATATATATATATATATATATATATATATATATATATATATATATATATATATATATATATATATATAATGATACATATCATAGTCAAACGTATTAAAATGAAATAAACCATAGCAAGGACAGCCTTGTGCTTAGACGAAGGCGCTCCTACCCCATCCCTACCCCTGGGGACGGACTTTTGTGCGATCGCCTATGCTCCGGCCGGAATATCACCATGTTGTTCACACCGAATCCACCATTTCAAACTTCAGTATTTTGACTTTGATTCTTTTATGGTTTCCTTCAGGAGCAGTTGTAAGCTTTGACGAATATTAAGCATAAACGTAAACAACAACAAAAACAACAACAAAGAAAGCAAAAATCCGACAGAAAAGCAAAGAACAGAAACAAAAACAACCGCCAAGAAAAATAGGAAAATAAGTTAATGAATGCAATCTCAGAGATGGATCTAAATCACAGACGACTCTGTCTGATAGGATGGAAGTTGATGATACCGTGCGAGTTGTCTTTCAGTGATTGCAATAAAATCCCTGTTCTGCTTGTCCAGTAAGGGGGTGTGCATAGAACAGAAACTGAACACCCGAAATTTTTGCCAAAACCCATCCCTTCCTAGACAGTTAAATATTTTATGTTGAACCTACTCGAGGCTTTTAAACTGCCTATTCCTGATTTCAATTGAATTTGAAACATTTGAATTCTTTTGAAAATAAACGTAATCGATGAACAATCACACTGTACAAATTCAAAGTGTGATTCCAGTGATAATCAAAATTTTAGGTGGCATTCAAAGACATGTCTTGAGGGGCAGGAGATTGAGGGGCTTGAAAAATCTGACACTACGACGGGATAGGGGCTGTTAAAATGTTGTGAATGCGCTTGGGGGGGCGAGGTTTGAAGTTATATTGGCTTTCAAATATGTATCCTGTATAAGAGAATCACATAATTTCCATGTAATAGTTGTGTATTTATTGCAATGAACATTACATTATCATACAACTGTAAATCGTGCAAAAGCAAAATACAAAATTAACTAGGAGGGTGGGTGTTTATAGAGAGTAGAGGACACACATGGGTGCTTTCCTCATGGCAAAGGAGGGGTATGCTCACAGGGCGTGGCAAGCAATGTTAGTGTAGAAGTTATGAATATGATCAATAAATATCATGTATTAAACTGTTTTTCATGATACAAGCCATACCTGTGTCTAGTGCGTGCCTAGATTACTTTACCCTAGCTATCTGTCCGTAGTATTCAAAGAAAACAGTCTATATCTGTTAATTGCCTTCCCTAATCCCTTCATTAATTTGTTCTGCCGATCACTACCGAGGGGGCTTAACGTCCTGACCAAATACCTCGTTAGCTAACGAGGTATTTGGTCAGGACGATAAGCCCCCCCCCCCCCCGTCAGTGATCGGCAGAACAAATTACAGCGCTTGTCATTTTAGTGTGGAGTTTCAGGGTTTGGCACACACGATTTTTTTTTGGCACAGCCAAGGTTTACAGTTCGACACAAAGAATACCAGACGGAAATGCAACATTTTATCCAAGACAGACGACACGTTTTCATTTCTGTCTTCGTCTGAGAATGCCGCACAGTGCAGTGTTGTTGCATGAAAATTTAAGCGAGTTGTTTTAAACGGTCACAACTGTCGGTCCGAACAGAAAAAGACCCACGTTTGATCGTCGTATCTTCGTATAGCTTGGAGTAATCTATCGAAATAATGCAAAATACACGGGGAAGAACCTACACCCGTGGAAAGGCAACCAGCAGTGATCTCCGGCAATAAGTAGTTCACGAAATAGAGGAGATAGGTGGTGATAAGGCGACTGGTTTTGTACCTCGTGGATCATATGTACAAACAGCGAAGAAATTGCGATTGGCAGCAACGACCGTATTAAAAGAAGATTTGGGTACATTTTTGCAAGACCGGTTAGACCCCCTAGAAACCATCGCCGTGCTCGACAAAGAGTGTTCCTGGACGTTGAAGTTGAGTTCATAGAAGCCATCAAATCTGAGAAGCCCTCCGTTAAGGACCGTTCAGTTTTTACGGCCTTGGGGGCCGGCAAAATCTTGTCGCCGGTGTTCAAAAAAATATAGACCCCCTGCATTTTTCGTGAAAAAAGATGACCCCCCCCCTTTGTCAGACGAAAAATTTGATGACCCCCCCCCCCCCCCCCGATGAAAAATAACCAAAACACATATGTCAAATTTACCCGCACGGTTTGAACTCCGGTACGCGGCGCACTAGTTTATTCGTGTAGCAGAGATGCCAGTGCACAAACTTCTTAGCCACATCCATGCAACGTCTGTTAATTAGGACTCGTGGTACGAGTCCAAATTGTCTGCGTTTTCCCCTGTATTGGACTTGGACTTGGTACTAGACTCATGCTTGTTTATTGCAATGAGTTCAATCTGTGCCTGCCTATCTGCGCCGCTGCTCTTAGAGAGCAAAGTTGGCGGGAACAAGTTTTCATGTGCAAGTTTTGATGAACACTGAATACACAGGTGGTTTCCGTTATGGAAGTCAAACCTGGCTACACTGAGTGAGTGTTACCTTCAGGGTACAATACAAATAAATGTTTAGTCAATTTCATAACAAATAGCTTCAATTTTTGCATTTATTTTAATATTCCCGGTAAAAATCACGCCCTTTAGTGCAAATCACATCCCTTGATGTTAAATGGAATAGTCTTCCGGTGTGTATGACAGAGACTCCGAAGGTTTGAACCAATCATACGCCTGTATCGGAAAGATTACTGTCACTCTTAGGTAAAAGTTCTGCTACAGTGTTATAGCTCCGTAACATTCTGTATGATAAGAGAACGTGCGGCAATCGACGCATCCTTTGATGTTTGTGTGTCGGAGTACAACAACTTGTACGTTACAGTCAAGAAACCCGTGTGTGCCAAACCCTGAAACTCCACACTAAAAAGACAAGCGCTGTAATGAAGGGGATCAGATATAGACTGTTTTCTTTGAAATACTATACACAGATAGCTAGGGTAAAGTAATAGGCACGCACCAGACACAGGTATGGCTTGTATCATGAAAAAAATTTTAATACATGACATTTATTGATCATATTTATAACTTCTACACTAACATTGCTTGCAACGCCCTGTGGTATGCTTTACTTCATGTGTGCATGGATGTGATGTGTGGGACTGTGTTAGAAACTTTTCAAAGTGTCATTTGTTGGCTATACTTGTCAAAAAACAAACAAAACATAAATAAACAAAAAAAATTCTTTGTGGACAAATATTATCACAAATACAACTCTTTATTTGTTCTCCATTATACATGCAAACATCGTGAGTAACAAATACACAAACATGCGTAAACAAACAAACAAACAAACAAACGAACAAACAAGGCCTGAGGAGCCAGAGTTCTCTGTGTTAGAACTTGAAGTTACAGTCACATTGACTGCGTTGATTATGAAGAATCTTGCAACTCGACCTACCCTCTCCGTCCTGTTGTCATGACCCTGTTATGGAAAAGTAAAGGGTTTATGCTTTAGTTCACAATAATTTGTAAGCGGCGCAGTGCATGCGCACACAATTTCCGTCACGAGCCCAGGCTGAGACAACCTGTTGACCCGAGTTCATTCATGCAGGCTTGTGCTGTGTACAAGTGTACCAATGGGAGTAGCTGACGTGGCTTCTGCAAAGCATTATGGTCCTTTCTGCGGCAGCCATTGTTCGCTGCTGAACTTGTTGCGGACGAACAGGGAAAAATCCCTAATCATCGTCAACAAGACAAGATGTACCGTCATCTAGTCTATGTTGCCATCTTCACTAGCCTTTTGTCTTTGGCTACTAATGCAAAATCTGGAAAAATTAGCAATGATTTGGTGATAACTAAAGCCGATAGAACACTGGATTTGGTGTCCCAGCTGGTGAAGCAGACAACAATAATCACCGTAGAAAACAAGGGGAGTTCATCACTAAGGTCGTTCTTGCTCGCTGTCGAACCTTCACTTGCCGATAAACTGTCGCATATCGGTGCAGTGGTAAGATGTATTTATGTTCAATATCGTTAGATCGCAAACACCTTTATTTTGCACATATTTCAAACATATGTAATTTATAATCGACCTGAGTGTATACTACAACCAATGATCACTTCCGGGTTGTAGTTTGACGAAAACCATCGATCAATAACAATTGTTGTCGATTGATAGAAATATTCTTTGTTGTTTTAAGGGGTTAGAGAACTCATGTTGTTCGTGATACCATGTAGCAATCGTTGGTTTTTGTTATGGAGTATGGTTATGCCATGTTGTTGTTTTTGTTGTTCGAAGATATAACCCAAAGTTACAGTACATTTACCAATGACGATGAGATACTAATCTTTTACGGCCCTGATACGGGTTTTGCGGACCGAGGTTGTACGATGGAAGGGCCCGAGCGTGCGAGGGCCCGTATGCCGTACGACCAAGGTCCGCAAAACCCGTATGTGGGCCGTAAAGGTTTTATCATATACCTTATTGAACGGTTGTGATATGTTTCAGTATTTATCAATAAAATTTTGTTAAAGTTATGGGCGTAAATAAACAAAAACATGAGCCACGCAACTTTGCAGATTAATATGTACGATGTTGTCATTTGTTCTGTTGTGGAACGCGTCACGAGCTTGTTCTATGCGAACGCCAATGTCACCGTGATATGAGTAGTTGATCCTGCTCGTTAAATACACTTTCTCTGCAAAACATTGAGAGGAGACTATCAAGCACTTGTTTTAAACCAATTTTGATCGGAATAAGATTCAAACTGTCAACAATTTGCTTCAAAACTACGAGCGAAGCGCAAAGAAACGGGTTCGAATCTCGCGCTGACGTGCTTTCGAATGGAATGTACGTGGATAGCAATGCGCGTAGCAACGACAACGAAAAAGTTCGAAAAAGCGCGCACACTACCTTATTTGGGCAAAGTGTGCCTGGGCGTGATACGGCAACTTATTACACACCTGTAAGAGCGCCTTTTCCCATAGGTTTACATGGGTATGTGAATCTAGGTATATGATAAAGCTGGATATTGATACACTACCTAATTAGGTTTGTCAGTTTGCTCGCGAATTTACCCTTTTAGTGGTCAACTTTTCAACTTTGCCCCAACATCAGACAGACTAAAACAGCAGGTGACGCAGCAAGATGTCTGTAAACTAATTTACTATGTAGTATGTTTATATCTTTACAGCAGCTATCAGTTTCAATGGTGACACACACAGAGACTGGTTGCCAAGTTTTACAAGCAGTTCAAATTCACGGAGAGGTGGTAAAAGAACGACGTTACTGCAAATTTAGACTCAGAGGACAGTGTTCTTTGTAGTTGAATATCAATAAAGTTCATGACTTCAAAAATAATAGAGTGATGTGTAAAATGAACAAACTTTACTTTGGTTATCAACAAATGAATGACACCACATTTCTCAATGAGCTGACATCGGGGCCTACTTTAGTACGAAGTGATCATTACGCCAGTGAAACTGATAGCTGCTAATTACGTGTCAGCGTATGTATACAAAGCCCAACCATGGCTGGCAATACCAGAACATCTCGTTGTCTAAGTTTTATTAGACTAGAAAGTTGCTGACTCAAAGCCCTGACTTCCAGACATTGCTATCGCTACTCAAATGTTCTGATTCTTTCAGATCGATTTGTGTTGTTAGTTTTAGATTTTGTTTGAAGTCATGAACTTTATTGATATTCAACTACAAAGAACACTGTCTATTATTTTTTTTGTTTTAATAAAACAGTCGGATCAACTAGAAATGATAAACACTCTTACAATGTTGCAATGTTTTTATCGCTTGTCGCTACAATCTTGTCAATATAGAAAACAAATGACGTTCACGAAATAGCCTGAAACCCCCAAGTTCACTTCGTACTTAAGTAGGCCCCGATGTCAGCTCATTGAGAAATGTGGTGTCATTCATTTGTCAGGGCTCCCCCTAAGTCACCAAAATGATTAGCCAACTGATTAGCCAAATCAAAAATCTTGTAGCCACTTTGAGCAACTTTTAGCCAGTTTATGATCTCAATTAAGCGTGGCAATTACAGCTTTCTCCGCATTCTGATAGTTCCTAATTTTACAAATCGATCTCCCTTAAAAATATTTGTTCAGTTTGTATTGAATAATCTGTGTTTTTATGACATTTCTAGGATAGAAATACTTTTTCATTTCAGATGGTAAACTTTTACCACCAGAAATAAAATAAGGTATCAATTGAATTCTAAAAATCTGGTAGCAAAGTGAAGTGTATATAAACAGGTACAGAACATTTCTACAGCATTCATTTAGTGTTCACAGTATGATAGCTTGTCATAAGCTACAAGCCTCTCATGCGGCAAATTTATGCAGTCTTCCATAACCAAAATGTTTCAGCCACAAGAATAAAAAAAAATGGTGCAGGAGAAAGCATTTAGTAGCACACTGGCAGTGTAGATACAATTGGCCCCGGTGTTACTTGTATGTGATAGTTGTGATCAAGCAGGCTGAATAGCATTTTGAGTATTTTTCTTGAGACCAAAGGGTTTAGCCAAACACAACTCTTGTAAAACAAGACACAATGATATATGTTCATTTAAATTACTCACTGTTTGAGAGTATACATTGTTTTAATGATTATGATAACATTTTAACACAGATATATTTTCACTTGATATTTTGATATCATCAAGAAATGTCTAGTGATGTTTACTTCTAGTAACTACATCATTAAACTGGTCGAATCTGCAAAAATATTAAAATAATTCAGAATCACATTATTCTTTTATAAGTTATAGCAGTTTGAAATAGACCGAATTAACAATTTTAATGAATTGTTGCTTTAATGATTACATGCAAAATTGCAATTCACAAATGTGATGATTTGACAATGGATATGCTTACTACAATTACTGTTGACAATATCCCTTTGCAATGACTCTTAATAAATTTAATCTAAAACTGACAGTCAACCTGAATGCCATTTAGCTATTGACCCACCCTAGGTGGCTCTTTTGAACCATAATTGTACACTTAAGGGGTCTTCATGCATGACGTCACATGATGAGATGACCTAGACTTGACCTTTCAGAAAACCTCAATTTTTCTCCTCTTCCTTTGCATTATTGCTCCGTTTGTGAAATTTCCCTTTTAAATTACGGTTTTTACTATCAAACTGAGTAGTTGCAGGCCAAATTTTGATTCTAGCAAAGTAGGTAAAACTTCTAGATAGACTGAAGGACGAACGGGACTCACGGAGGCAAAACAAAGCCTCTATGTACCGCAGACGGAACAGCAACAATGTCCGCTCCACGTACCAGGGAACTGTAACTTTGTAGAAAGGAGAGTAAACTGTTTCAATACATTGCAACTTTGTAGGAAGGAGGTAAACTGTTTCGACATCTTACAACATTTCATTGTTAGCTGTATATTTTTGTTGAGGTGGCACCTGGGCAGGAAAAATTCATTAGCCACTATGTTCGCCAAACTTGAATTTTTGTAGCCATTTTTAACTTTCTTTCGCATTTGACTAATTGGCGATCGGGAGCGGGAGCCCTGTGTGTTGACAACCAAAGTAAAGTTTGTTCATTTTACACATCACTCTATTATTTTTGAAGTCATGGACTTTATTGATATTCAACTACAAAGAACACTGTCCTCTGAGTCTAAATTTGCAGTAACGTCGTTCTTTTACCACCTCTCCGTGAATTTGAACTGCTTGTAAAACTTGGCAACCAGTCTCTGTGTGTGTCACCATTGAAACTGATAGCTGCTGTAAAGATATAAACATACTACATAGTAAATTAGTTTACAGACATCTTGCTGCATCACCTGCTGTTTTAGTCTGTCTGATGTTGGCGCAAAGTTGTAAAAGTTGACCACTAAAAGGGTAAATTCGCGAACAAACTGACAAACCTAATTAGGTAGTGTATCAATATCCAGCTGTATCTCATCGTCAAAATCATTGGTAAATGTACTGTAATTGTGGAGAAACCTTGAGTGTGGGGCATCCGTGTTTCTGGGAGCCGCCATTTACCAGAAGTTGGTAATGACGGCTGCCAGAAATCTTTTCGGGACACGATGGACATGTTTGAACAAATTCCAAACCCCATAAACAACAAGGTTAGTGTAGTATAGTGTGTAGTCTTCATAGGTGATAAATCGGTACGACCAAATTCAGTATAAATATGTAACATTTCACATCAGTACACCTCGTCCAGTGGGATTTGCTTATTTTGAACCCTACAGGGCCATCGGCATTGTAGCGCTACTGGTGAGCGAGGTCGCAATAACCAAACTCACCGACCGCCTCACCGTAGCGCTACAATTTTGCAGCTAGCTTACCAATACCACCATATTGTAGAGGAAGGTAGCACAAAATAGTAATGCATGGTACAAAGAACATGTCTTGTTGTTCAACATCTAGATATGCTTGAAGTGTAATCATTCAATAGCATGTGAAGTAATTTGTGAAAAGTTTAAAGTTTGTGGCGGTGGCAGACAGTGCAGGACGGTCTTGGGTAGCATTTTTGTACATCCATGAGTTGAACAACACCATTTCACAGACGTCTCATCGGAATTACAATTCAGATTGCGGCAATAGTAGTGGCTGACATGTCTTAAAACACTATTGCACAGTCAATAGTTACCTCTGCAAGGGTTTTGGATTTCTGTAACACTTCAACAAATTAAATGATGCCTGGCTTGGTTACAAAGTCATTCTCTGAAATAAGACATTGGATACAGGAATGTAAAACAATATGATGTAGCACCATTTTCATGGTGTGAGGGTTATGGAATTTTTTTTTGCTCAAATGTAAAATACAGTTTGGAGCATCAGAAAGGGGGAAATCTTTGCTCGCCAGCTGTCTTGTATCAATAATACAAACTCAGGCTTTACTTCAAGCGACTGCAAAACATTGCAGGAATCAGTGAGTTACTTATTTGCTTGAGTGTTGCAAGCAACACGTGTAGAGAGCATGTACTTGCATTACTTTTGAATATTGATACTGTCAGAGGAATGGCGGAGTGGGATATTATTATTCGGAATCCCAGAAACTAATCTAGTTTCATTCTCAGCACAGCAGTTTCCCTTACCACTCTTGTGGTCATCAGCACTTATTTAATGCATATTCCAAGTACATTTCTTTCTAGTAATACTGCATTATTATTTGTTCCCTAAGGGAAATTTGATGGAGGTAAATATGGTAGCAAACATGTATTTTGTTTCAAATGTACTGTTTGTCTGTTATCACCTAGGAGACTCCGATGTGCAGAAAATAATACATACCAAGGAGACTAGATTTCAAATTACTCCTTTGCACAAGGCATTAATCTTCAGAAATACAATCTGTTAGCCAGTACTTAACTGATATAATAAAGTTCTAGTGGTTATTTACCATAATTATGGTGAGCTGTGTGGTCGCTGTGTATGTGATTTCTGTGTTTCCCCGGTACTCAGACACTTTGAAATGTGTGATGTGCTACTGTATCAACCCTTTACCTATTTGGACTGGCATCTGCCATTGTTCAGCCATTGTTCCAAGTTTGGGAAAGCAGTGATGAGCCAAAATCCACTTCCACTGACTTGGCATGTCTCATGTGCAAAACTGCACTCTATTTGTGTTCAGCTTGGCAGTTTAAGCCCTCTAAAAACTGCCTAAATATGTTGTGTATTACTTTGGCTGGCTGTGATATGGAGACATGACTGAATTGCATGACAGACATCAGGATATTTGCAATTCTTTGCACCCTGATAATCAATACAATTTCTAATGACTTGGCTTGATTAGAGTTTATTTACGAAATATTCTTTTGCTTTTCAGATAAAAGAAGATGATGAAGTGATTCACCTTGACATTGAAAAAACAACAGTTCAAGGTCACAGGTTGGAATTGTAAACTATCACATTGTTAAAACCATCGTTTGCATATGTCCTTTCAACTTCAGTATCTTTGTGCTCTACTTGTTCACTCTACCATGATAACATGTTAAAAAGAGTCTTGTCTGTAAACATTGCAACTGTTACTACAATGTGATATTGGTGTCTTAATAGGAAAATGTTCAAAAGACCAGAAAGACATTTGAATGTACAAAATTGTATAATTCGTTTTGCAGTCAATTGTCAGAGTTCCTCCCTAATGACAGCAAACGTTATGCTGAATAATTTTCCAATCGCTCTTTCTTTTCAGTGACAAAGAATTGTACAAAGTCACACTTGAGGATGCTCTTGGGGGTGACAAGACAGTCAAAGTCAATGTGGAAGAGATCTATAGCCATGCACTGCGACCATTTCCATCTCACATATCACAAGGAGAGAAACAGCAAGTAGAAATCAAGGCCAATCACTACTTCTACAGTCCCTATCAAGTCAGTGAACAGACAACCACTGTGAAATTACCGACATCAAGCATTGAGTCACACAGCAAACTCAACCCAGTGTCAGTCTTCGAGGAACAGATCACATATGGACCATACGAAAATATTGAACCCTTCAGTAAGGTATGAAACCTCTGGTGTCTCTTGTTGTTGTCTGTCTGATACTAAAGCAGTATCTCACAATGTTGTAAATGTGATGGAACTATATGATAAAATGTAAAAAGTTAATTTTTAACTGCCTCTTGTCTGTCCATTCTCTTATGTATTGAAAATCACAAAACCTTGAAAACAATAGTATATACATCATAAATGATGTGGATGGTCTTATCATTTGATGGTTTTTTTGTTTGTTTTAGTGAATTACCTGGATAACTGCATATATGAGGTTTTCTCTCATTCAATTGGTATTGAATCATATGTCATAATTATTTGGTAGACTCATTAACAGTTATCGTAATATTAGTACATTAATAAGTTAAACTTTGATTTTGAGAAGAACAAGTTCCAGGAATATTGTAGTTGCACCTGTATTGTAACTCATAACTGAGAATAGGATAGGGATGTGAAATGTGGAGCAGCTTTACTAAATAAAGACATTTAAATAAAAAAAAATCCAGAAGTAAATGTTCATGACTTGATTGCACAAGGCAAGAAACACAGGTGATTATGTACACATTTAAAGGATATGCCCATGTTTTCTTGATTGAACGAGTGGAATGAAGTTGAAGTACATGTCATTGTATTTGTTTTTCAACTTGACAGGACAACATGAAAATTCACTTTGAAAACAACAACGCATTCCTGACAGTGACCACAATGGAACGTTTAATTGAAGTATCACACTGGGGAAATATAGCAGTGGAAGAAACACTGGATGTGCGTCATACTGGTGCTACTCTCAAAGGTCCCTTCTCTCGTTACGACTATCAGAGAACTCAAGATGGTTATTCTTCAATCAAATCGTTCAAGGTTAGCATGGTTTTCAGTTTGACAGGAGCAGATCACTATATTCATGCATGTCTGTCAGTTCTGTTGAAAAATGGGAGCAGTGTCGCTGGTGCGTTTTTCCACCCTTTCAAAACCACATTTCCTGTGTGCAAGGCTAAGGATGGTGTACAAGGAGTAGTTTTGACAATGCAAAGGGAATCGGGCCTTGTACGTGTTGTCTGCATAATAATTCCATCTTGGAATTTGAATGGAAATTTAATATTTGCTATGCTGGAAAGTAGTGACCAGTATCTTACAAACCCAAGAAAGTAAAGATCAAGCAGGGGGTGTGAAAATTGCCAAAAATAGTGTACGGATGAAAGTCTTTCCCGTCTCACTATCTAAAAAATCTGTACTCGTATAGGGAACTTTAATCAGGTGGTAACCTCTGCCTCAGTACTTGTTTAGCCATTGTCCCTTCTGCAGGTCCATAGCAAATATTTATGTTGCTGTCAATGTTATTTCATTGCAGACGATCTTGCCAGCTTCTGCCAGAGATGTGTACTATCGCGATGAGATTGGAAACATTTCCACAAGTCATATGATTGAACAAGATGATCATGTTGAATTAGAACTTCGACCACGATTTCCGCTATTTGGTGGTTGGAAATCTCACTACTACATTGGGTATAATGTACCAACATATGAATATCTGTTCAACTCTGGTAGGTCCCCTGTTTATGATTTTTGTTGAGGGGACAGATATTTTGGGCTCTAAAGTTTTTTAGTCCCCACGGACACCGTCCAGGGGACTTATAGGTTTGGTCATGTCCGTGCGTGCGTGCGTGCGTCCGTGTGTGCGTCCGTCCGTGCGTCCGTCCGTTCACGCAGATATCTCAGAGATGCCTGGAGCGATTTCATTCAAACTTGGTACAAGGATTACTTCATATGTCATACAGATGCACGTCGATTTGTTTCGTGATACGATCCAATATGGCTGCCAGGCGGCCATTTTATTACGATTTTTTCATGTACAGAGCAACAACTCAGGCATGTTTCAACTGATTTTATTCAAAGTTGGTACAAGGAGATTGACCAATGTCATCTATATGCACTTCAATTTTTTTGGTGATACAATCCAATACGGCCGCCGTGCGGCCATTTTGTTACGATTTTTTCATGTACAGAGCCATAACTCAGGCGTATCTCAATCGATTTTATTCAAAGTTGGTACAAGGACATTGACCTATGTCATACATATGCACGTCAATTTGTTTTGCGATACGATCCAATATGGCCGCCAGGCGGCCATTTTATTATGATTTTTTCATGTACAGAGCCATTACTCAGGCATGTTTCAACAGATTTTATTCAAAGTTGGTACAAGGACATTGACCAATGTCATAGCTATGCACATTAATTTGTTTTGTGATACGATCCAATATATGGCCGCTGTGCGGCCATTTTGTTACGATTTTTTCATGTACAGAGCCATAACTCAGGCATATCTCAACCGATTTTATTCAAACTTGGTACAAGGACATTGACCTATGTCATACACATGCACATTGATTTGTTTTGTAATACGATCCAATATGGCCGCCGTGTGGCCATTTTATTGCGTTTTTTCATGTCCAGAACCATAACTCAGACATGTATCAAGCGATTTTATTCAAAGTTGGTAAAAGGAGATTGACCGATGTCATACATATGCACGTTAATTTGTTTTGTGATACGATTGGTCATACATTTGCACGTTAATTTGTTTTGTGATACAATTCAATATAGCTGCTGGCGGCCATTTTGTTATGATTTTTTCATGTCCTGAACTCAGACATGTATCAAGCGAATTTATTCAAAAGTATTTTTATCACAGTATTTTTATCACAGACCTAATGAAGAGGACTCTATCCTCTCTGAGGACCTGTAATCAAAGTACCCATTAAAAAGTGGGGACTGTGTCATCAACGATGACTTGTTCACAATACAGTCATGATGGGCTGCTGCGTATATGGACTCAGTATGAAACCTGTGGGGAACATGAAGTTTTCACCCAATTATGGTTTTTTTTGAAATCAAAATTGATTTCCATCTTCCTAGAATTAATGCAGGTTAGCAAGCATTTTGAAAATTTCAAATATGGATAAATTTTAGGTAATTTAGGTGGTACCAAAAAATTGTAGAGTTATCCCAAATGTTTATTCTTGATATTGAAAGAGAATGATTAAAAGTTTCTTCGAAGAAAGGTTGAGCAAAAAAGTTAAATGTTTCCGTTTCAGGGTGCATACTAGCTTAAATTCTGCTCAATAGGTGATCAATGTGACTGCTTTCACAAGCTTTCTGAGCTCTTTCAGTCAGTTACCAATGTGAGTAGTATGTGTTACTTTTAGTCTTGTGTTAACACTTTGAGCGCTGCAATTTTTCCCACCAAAATTATAGTGTTCAAGATTTTACCAATTTTGTGAATTTTTCTGTAATTTTTTTTACAATTTTGGACCAAATGAACATCACATTTTATTTGCTTCACATTTTTATCAAAATTTTAGCAAAAAGTAGAAAATAATTGACTGATGTATATTTTGATATAGGTGACAAAAATTAACTTTGGCACTCAAAGGGTTAATACAAGTATAGCTACACTCACAGCCTGAAAGAGCGTTTACTGTGTGTGTAAAGTATGTTATGCGTTTGCTATCATATTTGCTTTCTGAGTATTAGCCCTGAAAAAGTTAACAGAAGTGCAGAGAGCTTGACTTCAAGTTTTGCTCACAGCAGTGCTGTATGTATTAAACATATGTTTTCAGTTCACATATCCACCAAGGGCACAATAACCCTTTTCCAGCCAAACAGTAAGACTTCCCGATCTGCTAAGTCGGTAAAGAGTATAAAAGTGATATTGAGCCCAAACCACATGTATTTTCACCCGTTTGACTTTGCATCTTGTAGCAGCTTTTAGTCTGTCAAATCTTGTTTACAGTATTTTTGTTTTCAGATGCTTTCAAATACTCAATTTTTTGTTAGAATGCAACATGTTTGACATGTAATGCATCACCAGGTTTAATCAATTTGACCTGAAGGTGACATGAACTTGGCAGGATAAGGCTTCAAGACATTTTTAGACTGATGATCGTGTTCATTCACTTGGCAGGTGACTCCTATGTCCTTCAGATGCGTTTCCTTGACCACATCTATGATGACATGATTGTGGATGAGTTGACTGTCAAGATAATTCTACCAGAGGGTTCTAAGTAAGTTCTGATCTCATGCTGTTGCTTTCTTTACCAAATTACTCTCGCGATGTAAAACGTCTTCCTGTTTGCATTGTAGCAGGTTTGTCTTTCATGCAAGTATTCATTCTCCCTGGGGCTGTACTTAGTGCTGAGAACAGAGATGTATCTAATTATTGAACCTTTTTCCTTCCACAAATTTATAGGTACAACTGAATGTTGTAAGGATAATAGATTTTGTAGCATATTTGCTGAGGCGAGGAACACTCTTTGAAGGAAATACTGATGCATGAAAGTTGGCTAGCTGCTACACAACTACCCATGGCAATCAGCGTGCGACTTTTTCTTCACCAATCAGCTTTGGTTTAGCTCAACTTGGAGAAGGTACGATAAAAGCATGTCCATATTTTTTGCCTGTTCTAGGGGAATAGAGTTCAACCCACCCTATGATGTAAACCAGGAAAATCTGCAGCGCCACTACACCTATCTTGACACACTCGGTAGACCAGTCATTGTTGCCCACAAGAATAACCTGGTAGAGCAACATATCCAAGATTTTGAGGTGCATTATACATTCCAAAAGGTGTTGTTACTTCAGGAGCCTCTGCTTGTTGTTGGTGCCTTTTATCTGCTGTTCCTTACTGTTATCGTCTATGTTCGTCTAGATTTCTCCATCTCCAAGGTGAGTAAATTGTTTGAATATTGCTGTTGTATATGCTGTCAACTGATTACACACACAAATCTTGGCAATTTGATGTTCAGCACACCTGTGTCCTCATAATGAGTTACTTTGGTAAAACATGAACAAGGAGTTCTGCTATCCCATATGACATGAGCCATCTCAAGTTGTCTGAGTTCCTGGAATCCCTATTTTCCGCGCAGTCCTACACACTTGCAAAACTACCAGGCCAATTATCCAATAAATGCATAGAGTAACTTTCCAAAATTGCAGGAGCTGTCTTTAGACACAAGGACTATTCAATGGCAGACTTATTTGCATATCATTTGTCAGTCTTTGTTAACCCTTTCCCTGCCAGACAGTATCACTTCCCCATCTGCCAAGTAAGTAAAAAGCAGTATTGAGCCAAAACCATACGCATTTTCACCCACTTGGCTTGATACGTTATAGCAGCTGTAGTCTATAAAAATCTTGTTTACAGCATCTCTGTCTCCAGGGACCTTCAACTCTTCAAGTCTTTGTTAAAATGGACCACACGGCTCATGTTTTGCTTTACTGGTTTTGACCAACTTGACCTGATGGTGAAATATGAACTTGCCAGGAAAAGGGATAAAAAATACCTGTGTCTTAGTAAGAAACTTTAGTAAGCCTTCAAGCCAAAAATAATTAAATAATAATATGGGAAGACAAGAGAATGGAAGGCAGGTTTGATGTGAACATTTTCTGTTTCCTTGTCAGGATCCAGCAACGGAATCTCGTCTGCGTGTTGCTGGTTTGGTAGAGCAGATCTTGAAAGTTGAAGACAAGCGCTTCAGTCTGTATCGCAGCTATGACGACACCATCACTAAGTTCAAATCTTCAAAGGATTCTAACTGTAAGCCAGTTCGACATGTGCCAATGATTATCAACATCTATGTGTTCTATTTCTTGGATATTTTAATTCATAGTTGTCTGTGTCATGTTAGTTTGAAGGTTTTGAAGTAGGTGTATCAACTTTGAACTCCCTGGAAGACCTTTAACAGACCTGAAAATTTACATTCGTATCAACCACCCTTGTCCAGAATAGATCGGTTTAGTACAACTACATGTAATGTATGTTCGTGTGAATGCCCTCAGGGTATCTTCATCTAACCCAGAACCTAAGATCTTTACCATACGTATTCTTTCTGTTTGACTTGTAGCTTTCAACGATGCGCGTAAGAAGTTGGACCAGGAATATCGTTCCTACACGACTAACATCAATGCCTTCCTTGCCACTCTCAAACAAGAGGGAACTGATGCAGCAGAGAAGGTATTTGATTGGTTAAAAATATTCTTATAATTGCCTTCTCAAAGGGATGAATG
Source organism: Ptychodera flava (assembly GCF_041260155.1). Lineage (NCBI taxonomy): Eukaryota > Metazoa > Hemichordata > Enteropneusta > Ptychoderidae > Ptychodera > Ptychodera flava. The sequence goes on along the minus strand of NC_091933.1, from coordinate 8,789,626 downwards.
TGCTATCTTTTGACATTTTTTGTCACCTCTTAGTACGATAGAATTTGTTATTTACCTTGCAAAACCATGCAACAGGCTTAATGACTGGAATGCTTGCAGTTTCTAGATAGCATTAGCAGTCAAAATTTGAGACTGAAATGTAAATTGTGGGCTGGAAATTATTTCTATGGTCAAAGCGTCCACAGGCCTGTGCCGGATGATATTTCACAATCATCCACCATACAGGACAATGTATACAACTTCTTACGTCAATCAAGAATCCAACATATGTCAGGAGATTGCACATTTTTGCCTCTAAAAGGCAGTATAAGGGTTGTGTCAAGTTTTTAGCTCCGCTGTTGAATTCAGTCGGCAGAATAATCACCATCAGTTTTAAATAAATTTGAGATTCAATGCCACAACTATTACAGATCATTAATTTTTTTTTATTTGGTGTAGGTGTCTGAGATTCAGAAGTTGCAAAGTCAGCTTAAAGATCTTGTTGGACAGTCTGTTCAGCATGCTGAGAGAATCGTGAGTGGAAAGTTCACCAAGGGTCAATATGTGGAGGCAGAACGAGCAAACAGTGCCAAGCGTGAGGATATCATGACCAAGCGTGCTGCTATTATCCAATCATTGGAGTAAAAGATGTTTTTATGTTGTCTTTCTGTGCCCTGTTCAGTAAATCTCGAAATGATTATGATTTGCTATTTTTTATCTTTAAGTTTACTTAAAGTTACACATTGACACATAAATTCTGGAATTTCATAGCACAGAGTCCACCACAGAACTTTTTGACAGAAAAGATAGAAAGCTGAAATATATGCATTCACTGTATTTGATACAGTTTTATACGTTTACGGCAGCATTTTCAACTGTACTGATATGTAAGATTTCCCTAGAAATGGGATCCCAGAAGTGCTGACAGAAAGGAAAATAAATGATAAGATAAAAAAAATAGTGTGATTGTGTACTTTTTATTATCAAACCATAATTATTGCACGTAAGAATTACATGAATCTGTCAGAGAAGAAAAAGCCTTTCTAATAACTCTGCATAGTTTAAAGGGGCATAACAACATATTAAGTTATGTAAATCGAGCATATTTGATTCACGACTGATCGATGAAAACATGACTGCAAGCATACAAATGTGAGGCTACCATGATGTGGGCAGATAAGCAGGGGAATTATGGTGTTCTGTCATTTGAATGAACCTGCAGCAATTGTTTGAGCCCAGGCATCCCCAATTTCAAAATGAGAAATGCGATGTAGAGGACCTTTTGTTACATGTAACAAGAGTACCAAAAAGCATGGAGCTGCTTCTCCAAGCAATTTTTAGCTTGAAATGGCTGGCTGATAGATGGTTGTGTTTACACATTGCTCAGAATAAGCTATCATCCTCCTTGGTTTGTGCAAATAGCTGAATTCCATTGACGTCTTCCACGTGAAGGTTGTGCCAGAAATCACAGCCCAAATCAGCATGGGGTAATGTCCAACACAAGCACATTCTCTAGACCTGCTTAAAGTCCATGTTATCAGCTTCTTGATAATCAAGGTTCATATCGATGACCCAGTGCAAGTAACTCGTGTTGTGGTCAAAATTGAGTTTTTGATATATTTTTGTTGGGGAATGTGAAATGCATGTTTTTATGAAAATTTTGACTAAAAGCTAAAAGTAGTCCAAGTAACTTCTAGCGGAATAGGAACGTAACTTGAGTTACAACCCTTCTGTAATAATCAGTGCAATAAGGACGTAACTCAATACTTATGTCTGTTTTGCGCTGGTAAAATGTAAAAACATCAAAATATAAAAACATCCTATAATGATGATGCCATTCAGGAATATTTCATCAAATATAGAAAATCAACCTGTGCATAAAGCACAAAACTGATGATATAGTTGCGTACTTTTTGTTGAAAATGCTAGTGTAAGATGGAGGAACTCCACATTTTTTTCAATTTACATAACAAATAACATAATTATAGCAATCATTTATGACATTTTCTATATCTATGACATTACCCTGTACCTATAAAACCACTGACTGCAAATGAATTGAATTTTAGAGTTGGAGGTTTTTAAAACCTGTATTCTCCTCTGACTGGTTTTGTTGAAAAAACTGAGCATATATCCCTCTCGAACTGGGTTATTAATAGACTCTATAATTAAATGTTATGTTTCACGATTTGCAAGCTTGAATTTAACAGCTAGGGTGGTATTCTTGGCAGGGAACGTTCAAAGTTCCTTTGCAAAGTTTGAAATGGGAACACTGAAATCAACGCTGCATACGATTCATTGTTGACTGATATGAAATAGTAACCATACAAGTGAAATCTCATTTTATGTTGCCTCCGATGACTATAGTTATTTCATTTTTACAACCTTACCCACATGTATAACATATCTTTGACAAAGCTTGCACTCCAAATTCTAAGAATTTCAAAACTGTTTTAGACAGGAAGTATTGTCTAATAGCTGCTTTGATCAATAAAATTCTGATCACCAATAATAGGCATGTAAAGATTTTGTGCCTTCACACAATGGTTAAATGTATCACTTCATGCCTGCACTATTTCTCATTTTGATTTTATTCTCACAATCAGTGTTCTGTTGCATAACAGCAGACCATCCCATTATTATGGGTCAATGAGGTGGTTCGACTCTAAAAACTGTCTATATGCACCCATAGTTGAGACAGGATCTTCAACTTGAGGATAGTGGCTGATGTGCGAATCCAGTCTGGATATGATGCCATGCGGAATGAGCTCTCTGTAAGCCAAACAATGCAATGTTAAATTACATATACATTAAAATATCTATGTATGTACATACACACACACACACATACATTAAAGCTCCAAAAGCTGTGAATTTTACGCATTATTTTTGTGACTTCACTGTCAAACCAAAATTGGTTTGTGTAAATGTGCTAACTGCAGACCATGTATAGAAATATCACTGCTCGCTGATTTTGACCATGCTTATGTGTTTTGACAAGTTAAATAATAAACTGTGCAGCGCTCATAAAATGGCGCCCCACAGAAAAGTACAAAAAATGCAGTATTTCGTGCACATACACATCGTGATAATAAAGGAAACAAGCATGATACCATTTTAAATTGAAAAATTGAATACACAGAACATGATGGCCAACATTTTGTTGTTTTAATCTTCATTTTCTCTGTCACATGATTTTGAAAATGGCGGGAAATCTAAAGTGATGTTAAAACATATTTACATGCCATTTTTGACATTTATAACAGTGTTATACTCTCTTTCAGTCTTTAATGGGTCTTATTCAAAGAACAACTCTTGGAAAACAGGGTCTTTTGAGATCAGTTAATCACACATATAATATTCCCAACAAGGGAATCAAGTGAGAGCAGTTAAGTATCCACCTTTGTGGAAAATTCTAAACAGCTATTTGTGTAATGTCAGTAAATGGCACAGTGAAAGGTGTCCTGTTGATAACTTTCATGTCAGTGAGAATTAAAGATCTCATTTATGCCGGTGAAGTATCGTTACACTTTGAAAATCAAGGTACATGTGAATGTGCTAGCCCAGATACAATACTCTTCTCACCATCTACAAATTGAAATTGAAATTGAAAAATTTTGTCAATGAATGACTAAGTTATGGTAGAGGAACAAGGTTGGAAATGAGTTCCACTTTATTAGTCCCACGGACACCGTCCGGGGGACTTATAGTTTGGTCATGTCCGTGCGTGCGTCCGTGCGTCCGTCCGTTCACGCAGATATCTCTGAGATGGCTGGAGCGATTTCATTCAAACATAGTTCAAGGATTACTTCATATGTCATACAGATGCACGTCAATTTGTTTTGTGATACAATCCAATATGGCCGCCAGGCGGCCATTTTATTACGATTTTTTAATGTACATAGCCATTACTCAGGCATGTTTCGACCGATTTTATTCAGAGTAGGTACAAGGACATTGACCAATGTCATAGATATGCATGTCAATTTGTTTTGTGATACGATCCAATATGGCCGCCAGGCGGCCATTTTATTACGATTTTTTCATGTACAGAGCCATTACTCAGGCACGTTTCAACCGATTTTATTCAAAGTTGGTACAAGCTTATTGACAAATGTCATAGCTGTGCACGGCAATTTGTTTTGTGATACGATCCAAAATGGCCGCTGTGCGGCCATTTTATTACGATTTTTTCATGTACAGAGCCATAACTCAGGCATATCTCAACTGATTTTATTTAAAGTAGGTACAAGGACATTGACCTATGTCATACATATGCACGTCAATCTGTTTTGTGATACGATCCAATATGGCCGCCAGGCGGCCATTTTATTACGATTTTTTCATGTACAGAGCCATTTCTCAGGCATATCCGCATGTTTCGACGATTTTATTCAAAGTTGGTACAAGGACATCGACCAATGTCATAAGCTATGCACATCAATTTGTTTTGTGATGTGATCGAATATGGCCACTGTGGCCATTCGCATTTGTTACGATTTTTTTCATGTCCTGAACCATAACTCAGACATGTATCAAGCGAATTCATTCAAAAGTATTTTTATCACAGACCTAATGAAGAGGACTCTATCCTCTCTGAGGACCTTTAATCAAAATACCCATTAACAAGTGGGGACTGTGTCATCAACGATGACTTGTTTTACATAAACTTTTTTGACAACTTAACGATGACGCATATTCTCCCTTTTTATATTAACCATAAAAGAGAAAGAAAATTGGTTTCCCTGATGACATCAGCTGACTCAAAACATACTGCAAGATCTAGCAGTATATAAATTCCATGCTATGAAATTGAGAAAAGAGATTCGTGAAAGCTAAAAATGTTGATTGAGATTTTTCCTGTCAATTTCTGTACTTTCCTTCATTTTCCTATGGAAGTACACTGGGTCAATGACCTAAAATTACTGGGTAAAGATCTTGAGCAATAAGCAGTTCCTTGTCCATATTACAAAAACAAACTAAGATTTTAAAATTTGCAATCAATACAGAAGCAAGAGTACTGATGGTATGTAAGAAGCTACAGTGAGTTGTACATTGAGTTCATATTAGAACCTGGCTGCTGTATATCAAAAACACACCTAAAATAAGCTTTCAAAGCCACCCTCACCCAGTCTGTGTACAGATTATAAGTGAGAGAAATGTAGATTAAAGGTAACAAGGCTGTTGTGAAAGTATGAGGACAAATTAAACAGAACTGAACGTTCACAATTGCCGTCTTGGATGATTACAGGATATTGTCACATCCTGTGTCTAATACTTTGACGTACAATGGTGCATCTGACTACTGATAAACCTTGATACTGTGTGCGAGTTGGCCTTCGCACTTTACTCCACAGCCTGGCTCCCGGAAGATCGCAATCAATTTTCAAAGTAGCACAGTCATTAATTGTCTACACCTCTGATTAAGTTATTCAAATGAAGTAAATGAACGGTGTAGTCCTTGGGCACAGCAGCCGTTGTAACAATGCACCAGTCCATGATCTTTTCCTGTTGTGGAGGATACTGTGAGGTCATCATGTGCGGCATAAACGCAAACAACACTTGATGCTAAGAAATATCATGAACTCAATTTCAAAGATGTCTGATTGTGAGCAACAATGTGAGCAATCAGGCTGTGTGCAATGCCCTTGGTATTTGAAGGTAAGATATGTTTTTTTCAATCAGCTTTTGAGATTAAGACAGCATGCGCCATGAGAGTTAATTCTTATTCTTTGCTCAAGGAAATTTTGGGTGAATGCCAGCACCCCCATCAAGTCATAATGAGGGCTCACCCTGGTGATTCTCAATCAGAAAACTAAATGCCTGAATCTGAATTTGAGACGGAGTGGCAGACAATCCTGATTTACACGCTGCAGGCAAAATGTTTTCAATTTTCATGAAAATGTTAAAATCTTTACTTCCACTATGGCTAACACAATGATTCTGAGAAAGACGAAACATAGGTATAAGTAGAGTCAATGACACTGTCACTCTCAGACATTGGTAGTTTACACAAGATTCTGTAATCCAATATTTGTTGGTCCTGTGTACAAGCTTTACATACATTGCAGACTCCCATCACAATTTGCACATATCAAATCTATGTCATCCCTAGAGACTTGCATAAAAAAAATTCACAGATGTCTGATAAGTAGTTTTGGGTAACGGGAATTTTTGACCAAAATTAGTAGAAATATTCTTAAAATGAAACCTTTTAGATTTCATCATAATTTGAAGACATCTGAACTTGGTTATCCCAGGAGACCTATATGCCAAATTTGAAAGCTGTCAGATGAGCAGTTTAAAGAATGACTTTTTGACTGAAAATCACAAAAATAGCATTAAAAATTCCATACTGCAGATTTTACCACAATCTGCACACATCTCCACTAGATCATTCTTTAGAGAACCAGAATACCAAATTTCAAAGCTGTCAGATGAACATTTTGAAAAATATTGTTTTTTACAAAAAATCACAAAATATGTCTTAAAAGTAATACACTGCAGATTTCACCACAGTTGCTCATATCTCAATTATGTCATCCCTAGGAACCAGTATACAAAATTTTGAAGCTACCAGAGGAGTAATTTTAAAAAAGTGATTTTTATGATAAAACATCACAAAAATAACTTCAAAATGCTATATTATAGATTTAATTACAATTTGAACAAATTTACACCTGGTTATCCCAAGTATCATCTGTACTGAATTTCAAGGCTCTTGAACAAACAGTTCTGAAGGAGATTTATTGACCAAAAATGACAAAAATATTCTCAACAAGTCATTGACAATGACATAGTCCCCACTTGTAATAGGAGTATTAGTCTTGATGGGGTAGGGAAATGAGGTCATTAAGAAGTATCACTGGAGTGTATATGTTCAGATCTATGGACACATAGGTCTATGTCATTGTTCCCAATTTGAAACAAGAGGCATGTCTAAGTTATGGTTCTAAATCGGGAAAAAAGACCAGACCTCTAGCTGTATTGGCCAGCCAAGAAATACATATGTGCATAATAAATGAGGTACAAGATGTGACATCTTAAGGTCTATTATCCTATCAAAATTGAAGCGTAAAGAACTTGTGGTTACTGAATTATGCATATATATGCATATTCAACGTCAAAGGTCAAGGTCACGTGACATTTTGAGAAAAAACCATTGTATTGCTAATTAATCCATATATGCCAAAATTCAGACCTCTAGCTCTATTGGCTTGCCCACAATTATATATGGGCATAATGAAAGAGGTAAAGCATGTGTTGTCCAATGTCATGAGGTCTCCCATCCTACTAAATATAAAGGACATAGCACTTGTGGTTACTTATTTATTGACGTAATCGTGTATCGTAGGTAAGAGGTTATCGAGGTCACATGACATTTTGTCAAAAAAATTCTATCCTATAGTCTATCTCTATATACTAAAAATCACACATTTACCTCTATTGGCTTGCTCAAAATAAGTTATGCACATAATAAATGAGGTACAATATGTGGCGTCATAAGGTGTCCCATCATACCAAATATGAAGGGTGTAGCACTTGTGGTTACTGAGCTATGGACAAATATGTGTATTTGAGGTCAAAGGTCACCGAGGTCACATGACATTTTGTCAAAAAAATTGTATTGCTAAATTATCCCTATATACCAAAAATCAGACCTCTAGCTCTATTGGCTCGCTCAAAATTAGATATGCGCATAATTAATGAGGTTCAATATGTGGTGTCATAAAGTGTCCCATCATACCAAATATGAAGGGTGTAGCACTTGTGGTTACTGAGTTTTGGGCAAATATGTATATTTGAGATCAAAGGTCATTGAGGTCACGTGACATTTTTTAAAATAATTGTATTGCGTAGTTATCCCTATATACCAAAAATCAGACCTCTAGCTCTATTGGCTCGCTCAAAATTAGATATGCACATAATTAATGAGGTACAATATGTGGCGTCATAAGGTGTCCCATCATACCAAATATGAAGGGTGTAGCATTAGTGATTACTGAGTTATGGACAAATATGTATATTTGAGGTGAAAGGTCACCAAGGTCACGTGACATTTTGTAAAAAAAATTGTATTGTATAGTTTTCCATATATACCAAAAATCAGACCTCTAGCTCTATTGGCTCGCTCAAAATTAGATATGCACATAATTAATGAGGTACAATATGTGGCGTCATAGGGTGTCCCATCATACCATATATGAAAGGTTTAGCACTTGTGGTTACTGAGTTATGGACAAATATGTATATTCGAGGTCAAAGGTCACCAAGGTCACGTGACATTTTGTCAAAGTGTCTGAGATATCTGCGTGAACGGATGGATTCACATGGATGGACTCACGGACTGACATGACCCAATCTATGAGCCCCCTGGACTTTATCTGTGGGGACTAAAAACTGTGTCACTGCATCCTTTTTGCAATATGAATACGATGAGAAACTAAATTTTTATTTTTCTTGGCCTTATACATGGGAGTCTATGGACTGCCTTATACATGGGAGTCTATGGACTGCCTTATACATGGGAGTCTATGGACTTCCTTATACATGGGAGTCTATGGACTGCCTTATACATGGGAGTCTATGGACTGCCTTATACATGGGAGTCTATGGACTGCCTTATACATGGGAGTCTATGGAGGTGAAAACTAAAAGTCCTCTGACACGGCCAAATTTGATTGCATTGTGAAACAAATTTACCTGCATCTGTATAAGGTAGGGTACTATCCTTGTACCAAGTTTGAACGAAATCGCTCCAGGCGTCTCTGAGATATCTGCGTGAACGGACGGACGGACGCACGCACACACGGACGGACAGACGCACGACGGACGGACGACGCACGGACATGACAAAACCTATAAGTCCCCCCGGACGGTTCTCAAAAATAGAAGATCGTACATATCCTCATGAACTGATTAAATTTGCATGGAGATTGTACAAGGTACCTATGAATAAAATATGAAAACCCAACCTGACCAGCAATTCCAGAGTTTTAGCATTTTGACTGATTTTGCATTTTTTTACCTCATTTGCAGATTCTCTACACAAACATGTTGATTTGAATAAATGTACATCTCACAAACATGCTGATTTGGATAAATGGACATCTCCACATTATGATGCACCCGCACATCAAATACAAAGACGGTAGACGATGTCATAAGTTTTTCCTATGGACAGACATAGATACAGACTTATATATGACAGAAATTTTTTCTAACATATAAGAACAACTTCCATTGCTAGATATACATTTGGCATATGGCAGCTAAAAATTGAATAATTCAGAGATTTTGAAACTTTATTGCTAGGATGCATTCTATCTAGAATGGTCATGGAATTTTTTGAATACACTACCATTGTTGAGTGCCCTCTGGCAGAGGTGAAAATATCATTTTAATCATATGCAATTTTTGCCAGCATGAGAGAGTGAAGTCTCTGTTTCAAGCTGTCAATTGTATTATTTTCAATTCATATTTTTGCTTCACTTATCAAATTTTGCTTCCAAATATCAGTCATCCATTGTATGAATTTCATTCTATATAAAGCTAGGATATTTTACATGTTTTGCTCACGTGTTTACACACGTGAGCATATGTCACAGCGATGTCTGTCTGTCTGTGTGTCCGTCTGTCTGTCTGTCTGTCTGTCTGTCAGTCCGATATCTCAAAAACCGCTAGTCAGATCAGAATCAAATCTGGTACATATATTCAGTTAGCAAATGGCAAGAACTGATTAGTTTTTGGTGGGTGTGGCTTGCATACTTTTTACTCAATTGCATAATTAATGATTTTAGAAAAAACGGATATACATTAAAAACGACTTGACACAATTTGATGAGATTTGCTACAAATGTTGATCACACCAAGATATATCAGCAGTGGGAACCATTAAGGGGTTACATGAAAGATAGTTGCTAATTTGCATATTTAATGAACGTTCCTAATTAGGGATATATGTCTGATTTGACTCGATCAAAATTGACCAAACTTTGTATGTATATTAAAGATACTATTATTTAACATTATTGAAAGTCATTCAGCGTTTTAACTTTAGCCAATTCCTAATTTGCACATTTAATGAACTTTGCTAATTAGGGATATATATTTGAATTGACTGGACCGACGTTGATGAAACTTGCTACATGTATTTGGAGCTACTATAATACAACATTTTTGAAAGTCTTTAAGTATTTTTACTTCAGCCAATTCCGAATTTGCATAATTAATGAACTTTCCCAATTAGGGATATATATCTGAATTAACTTGATTGTAGTTGTCGAAACTTGCTATATACATCTAAGATACTGTGATATAACATTATTGAAAGTCAAAAGATATTTTTTACTTCTGCCAATTCCTAATTTGCATAATAAATGAATTTTCATAATTAGGGATATTTATCTGAATTGACTTGATCAAAATTGATGAAACTTGCTTTGTACATTAAAGACACTATAATATGATATTATTTAAAGTCATTAAGCATTTTCTCTTCAGCCAATTCCTAATTTGAATATTTAATGAACTTTCCTAATTAGAGATATATATCTGAATTGACTTGACCAAAGTTGACAAAACTTGCTACATATATTGCAGATACCATGATACAACATTATTGACAATCATTAAGCATTTTTACTTAAGTCAATTCCTAATTTACATATTTAATGAGCTTTGCTTATAGGGATATATACTGGGATATATACTTGATCAAAGTTGGCAAAACATGCTATGTACATTGATGATTATACCAGGTTAAAACAATATTGAAAGTCATTTCACATTTTCATGTCAGCTAATTTATAATTTGCATATCTAATGAGCTTTCACAGCTCGGCATATATGGCTTGAAGGGCTTGGCCACTTGCTATATAAAATGGTGATACAATGACAGCAGTCAAAGAACTTTAATATTCAGCTAATTACATATTTGTATACTTCATGACCTTTTAGAATTAATCGGCAGTGATTATTGTTCATTATATTGATCATAATACTTTCAATGAAATTGCAAACATGTGGCAAAGGTTCAAATTTACACATAACTGCAATATATAATGAAACACGTCAGCATTGACAGTTCATATCTGGTTTATGACATAGCTTTATTACCTGAGGTGGCGGGTATTCAAGCTGATTTCTAATGATGAACATGATAAATGTAGAGGACGTGAACTAATTACTTGACTGTAGTGGTATTACATGGCACAAAAAAATTTCATAATTGAGGAAAACTGCTGGGAATTTTGTCATATGCTTTATAGTCAATCCACCCTCAGTTAAGCTGTGTACAATATATTACACATCTCCAGGGATGGTCAGTGGACCATTCAGTTTACAAAATAGCATTTTGCATTTTTTATAGCATAATTTCTCTACATGAGTCTACACAATTACATTTTGCATTTTTTATGGAATAATTTTTCTACCTGAGGTGATCGTACTCAAGCTGATCTCTTGTAATGAGTATGATAAGTACAGAGGCTGTGCACTAATTACAGCACTAGTAGTATTGTGTGACACAAAAATCTTTCAATATATTTGGGCAAACTGCTTTGAATAGTCCTATATGCTGATGCAATCCACGCCTCTAGGGATGGCCAGTGGACCATTTAGTCTACAAAATTGGTCGTAGAGTTCCACTACACAGGCCACATAGATGTGTAATTTACTCCATTAAACTAATTGTTGGTTGCCAGGGGTTTCATTAAGAGCCGGCAGACGGCGAAATTGATCGGTTACTCTCACGATTTCGCCGGCTACTTTTTTGGAAATTTGAACTCTTTCATAGCTAAAATATTTTTACCTTCTGTAATGATACGGACAAGTTTCACAAGCTGTGTAATCAAACTTTTCAAAGGCTTTTATGTGAAACAAAATTTAGAAGACGAGCGACTACTATGATCGCCTTGTACTACGATGCAGCACAGTCTTGCGTATACTGCCTCAATAAAAATCGGAATTGCAATTGACGATTCTATTGGCTTCCTGAATTGCTGATTCGTATTTGGTGACCTTTATATACGCAAATGGAAACGTGCATACTACACCTGTCGGCCGTTGTTAGCTCAACTCAAAATGGTCGATGAACAAATGAAGACGGAAGCGATCGCAAAGTCAAGCTTCGCTGTGCGATCATCGGTTTTGAAGTGGACCAAGGAACAAGAGAAGGATAATTACGTGGATTTAAACTGTTTTCGAAAGCAATGACCTGATTTTTTCTCACGAAAAACTTTCCGATTACAGTTGGAATTTTAGTAAGCCGATGTGCGTTGCACTGCGATAGGCGTAATTGTGAAGGACTATAACCAGCTGGACGTATGATATGCAGGGGCGTAGGAAGCACTTCACGGTTGGGTGGGGGGAAGATAACCTATACTCTGGTGATGAATGAATTACGATCTAAAATTTGCATATATGAATAAATTAAAATAGCATTTGCAAGCAAAAGCGAAGTTCCAGAGACCAGAGCAGCGGAAGAAACAAGAGAATGTGTGACAAAGAATGAAAGAGTGCTTTGGATTTTAATATTCAAGCAAGTACCTATAGTTAGGGCTGATAGCAGTAAACACCAATACAACTAAAAGCAAGGCAGTCCGGGGATTACAGTACACAGATTACAAATGCCTACATGTACGGTAAAAACGCAACAGATACATACGGGGGCGACAACGCACGGAAATGTATATCAGACGACATTCTCGCAAGCCAGAGCAATTCTTTTCGCTCCGCTGACCTACGCAAAAATCAATCGCTTGACGGGTAGCGCTGAGTTGTTGCCGTAAAGAGGCGCGTGGTTTACGACGATGATCAGACGAGAGGAAACATCGGACCTAGGCCGTTGAAATTGAAAACCGAGGCCACATGCATTTTCATTTGATTAAAAGCACAAACTAAAACAATTTTCATTGCTATGTCGCTGTTTTCACAAGATACTGACCGTTTGATCTTGGAAAGTTGAGTTGCTTTTACGTGCAGCCAACGCATGCCGGTGCGGTGACAGACAGTTCACTATGAATGCCTAGCTCTGCATGGCAGGGCTGTGTGTTACCGGCGTTAAACGGCCTCCCACCACAGCCCCGCAGACCATGCCCGCAGACTGATATAGGAAAAACCGATGGTGGCTCCTCAGAAATACGGCGGGCAGTTTCTCCGCCAAAACAGCCGATTTTGAATCCAAATTTTGCATTGATCTTCGTTTTCGAGCACACCCACCTCGCCTAGGTACACGATGTGCCCAGCCGCGCTTGTAAACTTACAGAAAGCCTACTTTTCTCTCTCTATGCGAGCGAAGCGATCGTTACCGCCGCCATTGTTAATGTCATTCAACCATGAGCATTCGGGCGAACAGTATAAGCCACGTAAGGCGAGTATTTACAGAAAAAAAAATCAAAAAGCAACAAAAAACAAAGCGAAAGAAAGCTAGAATTATTAATAGCTGAACGCAATATGATAGTTGAGCAATGCAAAATAAAAAATAAATAAATAAACAAACAAGAAATGCCCGTAAAACCCGTCCGAGCTGAGCGATGACGTCATAAGTGTGTCGCAATGCATTCTGGGTAATTAAGGTAAAATTTGTGTATAGCATGTTCTATAGTAGTAATACAGGAAATAGAGAAAGAAAGAAAGAAAGAAAGAAAGACGGAAAGTGAGCAAAAACTAACAGTTCCAGAGCTGGTCTCTGGAACTAATTAAAATATCAATTTATACATGAATAAATCTAAATAATTAAAACAGGCCAAAATAAATCTAAATAGTAAAAAATGTAATGAAAGCACCACTACTATCACATACGGCAATGTCTCAATATTTGTGTTTTTATGTATTTACTCCAGTTGTTTGTTTAACTCCCTACATAGCACTCAGCAATAGTTGGGACAGCTAGCCATAGTCAATGTGTATTTGTAAAAGTTCGGGGGGGGGGGGGGGGGGGAAAAAATATACCTTTTCCCCCCCCCCCTCTTCCAACGCCTATGATATGTACTGCTCTTCGGTCTATCGACGCCAATAAGAACGTCGCCCAGAGTGGTTACAATACGATCAGACCTCTAAATTCACTTCAAAAGCGATCGTCAGGTTAAATCCAAATGCGAGCTTCTGAAAGTACAAATTTTCATATCCTATACCAAGTTTCTTACTTTGCATACCCATATAGTCAAATAACCTTGAGGATCTTTGATTCTATTTGCGAAATATGGTAATGATTGTCATTTTTTATCATTATTCATTATATAAATTATCCTTGTTACCTCCCCAGTGGTATCAAAGTTCTTCATCTACAGATTTCCATACCAAACATCAGGGTTCTTAATTTTAAGCATAACATTATGAGTGTTTCATCCAGCATGGCATCAACAAGGGGGATTTTCCCCCTTTTCCAGAAAATTTCAGGGGCATTTCACCAGTTCATGTGTTCTACTTGTACCTCTAAGGTGTGACTGGCACCATTTCATGGAAGGGGGGTGGGGGGTGGGGAGTGGTCCACTTGACAAATTAATTGGGGATACCAACATTTCAACAGAGGGGGAATCCCCTATCCCCCTGTCTAGATGTAACACTGTATAATATCATCTACATATCAAATTTATATCATTAATAATAGTGAATTATTATAGTTTACCTCCTAAAAGCATAGAGGCTCTAAAGACTTGTTTTCTTTGTTCAAATTATCGTCAACATCACCACATTTTATCATTTTTAATTATGAATTATCATATTTAGGCCTAATCTCCCAGGAAAATGACTTTTATGATATGAACACAAATTGCCCTGGAACATTGCTGACTATTCCCCTGAAAATACTAGAAATTCAAGTGACTGTAAACTGTAAAAAGTAAATTTTAGCTCATTTTTCAGGGTTTCCGGCCTTCGGCCTGGAGGGGGAACACACCCTCCCAGGACCCTCCCCCGACGACGACCGCTTTGTGGTCATGGCAGCTGCAAGCCGCCTACTTTTCCATTCTAGCCCCCTACTTCAAAACTTAATGAAACCCCTGGTTGCAGTTTACCTGAATATACTGAGACTTAGGTGTGCCCAGACATGTCATACATCAGAATAAAATATGCTCTTACAATTTTGATAAATCAGTAGTCAATAAATTGTGTAATCTGAATACATAATTGAACAAAATGAACATTGAAAGAGAGTCTGACTTAACTTTTCCAGTAAAAGGAATGATGTGCTACCTATGTACATCATGGTTGATAGTTTTAACAGTTGAGTTGCTGTCTGTCTGAGTGTCAGACCTATAAATATGCAAAAGAGGTATTGTCACAATACAGCAGTCAAGTCTTTGTGAATATTTACACCCAAATAATTGGAAGCAACAACCAGAGGTGCACCTGAACATCACTGGGCACAATCTCCAATTTGTAAATGATCTTAGTTTTTTTTTTGGCCTTTCCATGGCTTTTTTGAAACAATTGAACCCCTAGGATTATGCTGATTTGCAAATTTGTTCAGTGTGGGCCTAATCTTTTGCAGTCTTTCTAGGTCAGAAAATGACTAGGAAAACAGGGGTTCTAGACTGAAAGATCCATCGCTCGAGGGCTCTCTCTACGCACCCCCCGCCTTTCTCCTAAAGGGAGGAGAGTGTAGAGAGCCCCCTCAAGTGATGGATCTTTCAGTCTACAGGGGATTGTGCCTGGACCAACCATTTGATTGGAGACACTTTCATTTCATCATAACAGCTTTGATTCTCTTTTACACGAGTCTTGATATCACAGCATGGCAGGAAATTGTCACATGCATCATTACACCAGCAAACCATTTAGTTAGTTCACATTTCGTATTACCAGAGAACAAAAATAGACTATAGCTGCAGTTGTCCCATTCATCCTCTCTGCAGTCAAGACATCTATTTAAGGATACCTCTGGAGCATGAAATACAGTCACAATGGGGAGTTTGGGCTGCTTTGTACTTGACATTTCCAACACTGAATTGATATATTCTAGGGGTTGCAGTACTAAAGAAAATGTGACCGTAACTTCTTCTCACAGTATTGCATAAAGAAAAACCTATGTTATGTGAACTGCTGGATTTATATGAGTTAAAATACACTATTGTTTATTATGCTATGGTCTGGTTGGCTGCTTTTGAGTTGCAAAGGATGCATTAGCCCCACTCTAAAATCAAACTTGTGTACCAGATAAAGTTACAGATCATATAACTTACTGTACAAATATTTGATGAAAATATCCATCAAGGCGAGAGTGTACCAGGCATAATCATGGCAATTGTGAGCTGAAGTCTGGTTGATTTTGTCAGACTTGCATGACATGTAAACTTTCAATTATTTCTAACTGCTCATCATTGTCTACAACTGAGTTTAGAGTTGAGATTGGCCATAGAGATCAGTGACAGTCATAGCGATGGGTTAACCATTGGAGAGGTAAATGAGAGTTAGACAATTCTCAGAATTGCCATGATAGGATGCGTCAATTAAAATGATTGATGAATTGTAGGAGAAATAAAAATACTTTATTGAAAAATAGGGAGTTTTTGCAATGTCTTCTTCCAACTAGTCCAGTTAATAAAATATAGACAATGGGAGAAAATGCATTATCGTTCATTTCATATTTATGTGGAAAACCAGTAGTAAAATTTCTTTACTTTAGTTAACAGTTATACATGGTGACCACTATGATTGGATTCTGGTTGAATCAAAAAGACTGGTCCCCCTCTCCCTGATTATCCCTATTATCCCAGTTTGAATTGCTGAAGGGTATTCAAATGCAACTTTTGCCACAGAAATGTTTCCTGTCCAATCAAAACCAACCAATTAGTGTCTTACCTATATCTATCAACAAATTCTTTAGGATTGACAGGATCTGCTGGTCCATAAATGACACGAACTGTAAACCAGAAAAAAAAATGATAGGAGCAGCCAAAATATTGACAGGAGGATCCCTGGAAAAAATATGTGAAAAGCGCCCTCACATGGCAAGTATAAAAGTACTTCTATTGATTGGGATGCGTTGGTAATATTGATACATGTACAATATTATCTTGATAAATGTACAAGTTAATGGAATACACTTGGAGCACACATTGCTTCCATTAATATTTATAACTTCAATCTAAATGTACAAATTAAACTGAGGTAAAAAAATGGATTACATGAAATCATAGACAGACATCCGATCCGTATGGCATCCATGGATTAGGTTAATCTGGATACATGATAGCCTTTGATCATGATAAAGTACTGCCATGGTTTGCAAGTCTTCTGTAATTGTACAATCTCGAATTGCTGGTACAGTGGTAAGACATTTAGCTTTTATCATAGAATCACATGAGAAATCATTTCATGATGATCGGAACGGGATCAGATTACCATGGAAATGAGGTCTGTCAGTCTCTGTACGAGAGGATGGTACAGCTTGGTGGATGGGAATTACCTGTGAACCACAAAGTGTATTGACCTCTAAGACAAACCAAGCTACAGAAGTGTTATGTGACATGATTGAAACCACAGTCCCTCTAAATGAAGGGGCTGTTGTTAACACTGTGGAGCCACAATCCCTCCACCTTCAGGCGATGTGATTGACATGAAATCTCACCAGGAACTGATGTTGTTTGTAGAACTCCAACCCAGCGGTCTCTATTGGCGAATCTTTCAGGCACGTATCGCAATAACCTAGATAAGAGATCATCAGACGACATGCCAATAATAACAAGCAGATATCATGTTTCTCTGACATAAGAAATCAAATTTGAATGGTAACAAGTGATAGTATGAAATGTTGGAGAAGCTTTTTGGTGCTTTATTCCTCAGCTATCTTGAATATTAGACACTTCTGGTGCCACATTGAAGTACTGTTATACCGCACATGATGAATGTGACATCAGGATCCTAGGTGTTCACAATATGTTTGGGTAGAGCAATTTTATAACACTAAGGTAATCAGGATAAAAGTTGATCGGCATGTAGAAAATGGTGATGAAGGTACTCATGTCTCTTGGAAAGTAATATCCATGTTTTATATTTCTGTAGGATATTGTACAACTTATATGATTACATACACACATAAAATATTTGAATTTACAGCCATGCTGTTCAGGGGTTGAGATGAAACCAAGTAACAGACTGAGCAATGGGATTTCTTACAGAACTGACCATAACAGATCTGCATCAATGATAACGGATTGTAAAAGCATTTTGTGAAAATCTAGCAATGCTAATGTGTGCTTTCTGACCTGTGACTTATCTGGTCTCCATCGTTAAATCTGACAGCTGTCCAATAATCCCACATTTCATTACTTCTTGGCTGGGTTCGACTACCAAACACTTCACCTAGGCTGTCAAGACAATAAAATTAGCGTAAAGTATGCATATTAAGTACCAACATTGAGATGGCAACCAAGTATCTATCACTGTCTGTTTGTTCGGTAGGTGAGAGACAGAGAGACAGTGGATGATACTGGAAGACGAGGTGATTCTGATGGTATTGTCGTACTTGTAAAATTTTAGAAAAGGTGAACGTTATCTATGGTAAGTTGTATTATACACAACTTCTCCGTACATGCACAGATTTCTTTACTTTGACTTGTCAAAAATGCATAGACCTGTACACATAGAATCTGAAAGTTTATGCTCACACTCTGCCATTACAAATGTCTATCACCATTGCACTGTGTTGAAATATAGGCAATATCTGATTTCATCAGCAAGTACCACACAACAGCTTGTTTATTATTGGTTGTTCTATTCATGACTATGACGATATGGTTTCATCTAAGCCACATATAAATGGACAAACATGAGACGGAAAGTAAAATTCAACCTCACAGCCTTTGATGATGTTCTGGTTTTATGACAAGTTGTAGAAGTATACTTATTAAGTGTGAAAATTACTGTCCTACTCCAAGTATGCGCTATTAGAATAACAATTCGTTTAGCATACCTTTTCAATATAAGTCATTTTTGACCTCCAAGGGTCAATTTGATATTTTGGAAATTTCTGACAATTTATTTGAGTATTAAGGCATTATGCATGTATTACAGGCATTTTTTGAGTGCAGGGGTGTCAGTTTTTGATTTAGAGGTACTCTGAGGAGGCTTTCGCTAATCTCTCTTTAATTGTATGTATGTATGTGTAGCTGTATATTTTGATAAATATACCTAGAGGGCGCTATGCCTCATTTACTTACCCTCTTTTAAAGGAAGCATAGTTCATCAATCTACTTGCTACTGGTGCAAGCCATGGGTTCATTAAAATCTGTAATGATCGATAAAAACACAGGAATTTCGATGAAATTGTTTGATGATACATATCAACCACCAAAGTGGCTAACTTTGTTTTGATCTGACTGTGAACTAAATTCATGCATATTGTGATTTTACCATAGTAATACAACATATGAAATGGCTTATTAGAAAATGCTGGGACTCAAAACAAACTCCCTTTTCCTAATGCTGACAAATGCTGCTGAGAAATACCATGATTCATGGCTTGTGATAAATTCCCTTCTTCCACTGAAACTGAAACCTATGAAGCAAGACATCACTCAAATATGATTTCCCGACTGCCAGACTGTAAACTTGCTCAGGAAATGACACCATAATCATTCAAATACTCTGTAATTCTCTAAAATACTGTGTAAATATCAGGTTGACTTACATAGGATTTATCCTGTGAATTATCTTTACTTTCTTTCAATTTAGCTATGTTCCTCAAAATACTTCAAATAAATTGGTATATTTGGTTGTCTTTATTATAAAAGGAAACATATTTCCATCAGAATGAAGCAAAATACAAACATATGGTTAATTGCAAATGGGGCTATATAAGCAAATTTTGAAGTACTTGAGAAAATGTTATGAGATATCAAGAATGCTGACGGTCGATGAATAAAATTGAAAAATGTTTTTGAGCACTATCAATACAAACAGCTGTATTTTGAATATTTTGTCTGAACAACACCAAATACATGTGTACTACCTTTTGTCCAAATCTTGGATAATGGGTTTCTGGTAAAATACCTAGAGACAGAAAACGTCAATCCATATAAATATTGCACTACAGATTCTTATGTGGTCATTGTGGTTATGCATACAGGTACTTTACCTTTTGGCCTAATCTAGGGAAATTTGTTTCAGGTAGAATTCCTATGTACATGAAAAAAGACAAGCAAGAGTAGCTGTAAGAATAACTGACAGGGAATTGGTGAGACATGAATTCCAGATACTGGTCATCCCATACTGCTTTCTACACAACTGAAGGCACAATTGGATGCGAGTCATGCCTTGAAATAATGAATATTATAGGACAGCCAATCAGAGATCATGTGCAAACTGGCTAATAAGATGAAATTTACAAGATGATTCAGTGCAGGACTCATGCTTGTTCTTCTTGCTGTACATTGTTATACCTTTTAGCAAAGTGTAGATAAAAAGCCAGAACCTCTGTCAAATTCATGTTGATGAATTGCATTCTCTGGTATATTTTTCATTCTACTTTCCCACTGTGTACTGTTAGGTGTGACGACCCTATTGAAAATACCAGCAATCAATAAAAGTCTATAGGTGGTAGGGTTGATGTGTTCTCTAAGACAATTCTGCCGTCAACACTCAAGTCATTGGTAACAGAGTCGGTGGTTTCTCTCCGATATTTCTGCCATACACATGAACATAACTAGTCACAGATTAGATGGGTTCTCTCTGACAATTCTTAAACAAGCACGGCATTATCACACAATCATTGAAATTCACTTCTAATGTATCTGCACAGAGAGCAAAGACAACTATAAATACATGTCCATAAATGGCATTACATACCTCCATTGAGAAGACAAACGCTTTTAATTGCCAGGGCATGATGGGATGTTAATTTCTTGGTGTCAAATCTAAGGTTCGAAGGAATTTATAGGCATATTGATTATTGTTGGGGTTTCAGTTACAGTACCCATTTTATGTAAGTCTACAATCTTTTTTATGCATACATCAAATTTGGGACTATGAGGACAAGGATTGTACAATATAAATTCAAGTAAAGAGACTTAAAATGGTCAACAGAGAAATGATGAAATAAGAATGTAGTTTCACTGCTGACCAGACCGACTATATTGTCTCATATTCATAAATAATCCATGTGATCAAGAAACCATAAACGAATGATGATTTAAGCAAATGTGGACAAATTTAATTTTCCCTGAAAGATTTTTGTTCAAAGAAAATGATTATAATACATGTATTCTGTCAACATCTCTTCACTTTGTGTTCTTGAGATAAACAGTTCAATCTCCACAGTTCAATATACAGTTTACAAAGAAAATAAAGAAGAGTTCAATAATGTGAAATACTTGACAGTACTTGTCATCAAATTTACATGATTTGAATTTCCTATTCAATACCTGTACAGTAATTCCTGTGCCACGGTGTCTCCGTAATCATGGGCAAGGATATGGACTTCTTTGACATTAAGGTGCAGTAATAACTTTTCAGCTATGTCTGCCTGTTCCATAATGCTGTAGTTGTGAGATTTCTGACAAAAAAAAAATTGGCATGTTACAAATTTGTAGATTTGTCAAATCAAATCCTTTGGTGATTGGCATTAGAATAAACTTTTGCATGGAGAAAGACACAAAATTGGGTTTGTGTATTGCTGGCTGGCGATGTTGTATGCTGGGGGACACCATGTAAGGCCGGAGTATGGTTACTAATTATACACTTGTGTCTTACCAGTAAGAAAACTGGTTAAGATAACCATATAGTAGTGTGTTGGGGCATTACTTTCTTGTCTTGGCTGTGACGACTCAGACTACAAGTAATTGTCACTGGTTTGGACTTATTGTCTCAAACCATTGTCTGCCATTATTGTACGGACCAACATAACAACAGTGAATATCACATATTATACCGGTTTATTTTGTCTGAGAACAATGCATACATGTTGTGTCATGGCAACCTGTTGATCACGTTTAGAACAAATGAGGCACTCAAATTATTCAGAATTGAGACAAAAAATCCCCCTGGGGCCACAACAATGGTGCATTGGTCTATTATCATCAAAGGTCGGGTGGTCTTTCTTGGTCAAAACAGCTGCTGCATTTAGATTCATTTATTCTAAAGGAGAAAGCAAGAGACATCAATGTGAATGCTGCCTGTGCTTTGTCTATGCCTTATCAGGCAAGAATTGTGTGAACAACACTACATGTAATTTGGAACTTACTGGTTTATCTGAAAATCCAAAACCCAGGAAATCCAGAGTTACAACCTCACCAAAGGTTTCATGGAGCCTTGGCCATACCTGTGACAATGAAAAGTGATTAAAAAAGAAAGCTTCATAAGTGATTACTTTGTATTTCTGGTTTTCAGATCAACCATCCTCCTTGACATTGATTTTGATTACTACTATTCTACAAAAATATTAAATAATTTTCCATACTTTGCTATTTTCTTGGTGTTGAGACCAACAAAACAAAAAAAGACCTGAAGAAGCTCCTGACCACCAAATTTCCTACTACAATAGTGTGGATACTAATATTTTTTATTCAAACGTCATTTTCATAAAAATAACAATTCTGTTTTTTTTCAGGTGACATCATTTCTCTCATTTTTGTTCTCCCTGTTACACAATCATCAGACAACTTTCATATGCTGTAGTTATCACCTCTTTCCAATCATAGCTGGATGTTGGAAATCCATGGAGACAGATTACCACATCATCTTTCATCCCTTGTCCCTGAGAATCTGTGAGCAGTAAAATTGAAGAAGGTATTGGTACACATTTGAAAACAAAATTGTGACAGACAGCTTACTGACTGGGCGTCCTGGTCAAAAACCTTGTATTTGACAAGACAGTAGGGTTTGTTCACAGTTTTGAACACAATAACAACATGGGGAGCCTTAAAAGGCAGAAAGCATTTTAGAATATCTGACATACCTATGTAAAAGATTCTGTTGTCACCATAATTTAAGTATTTCCCTTGCTCTTTCCAACGTTTCAAATTATTTGACAGTTCAGGTGCTGGGTAGTTCAGGAACACGCCAAGCAAAATGACAAATATTGTTGTTAATATATACAACTTGGCCATCTTTTTCTGAATTCTCTGTGAGGGGAAAAAGAAATGAAAATACCACTATGACATTAAATTGCTTGGAATGCTGAAAAAAACATACATTCTGTCATGCATAAAACTTATAACATTATCAACAAATATCAGCTTCTTATAGTCAGCCTCAAGAAAATGCAAATGACTTGATCGTGATTTTTCCAATGTCCATTTTACAAATCTAAAATCTGGATGATCAATATTATGAACATAATTTATCTGATTTTATCTTCCTTTTCAAACTCCACAGAAAAATTTGACATGGAAAAAACAACGATGGTAACTGTCTGAGTTTGAACTTTACAAATGTTAAAATATCAAAAAGCAGCGATAACAAGAAATGGAAGAATTAGGGATGGCAGTAAGCCAATGCATATCTGTTCACTTTACTTACATGCTTTATGTATGTTTTAGAACTCTGCGATAACATCAAATTGTTACATGATGGTTTTTTCACAAGCAATGAACACTGTAATGTTACAAAATTGACAAAAATCATCATGATTTGATTGTGTTAAAAGAATGACAATGTTTAGAGTACAAAACACAGGCTTTCTGATTTGGTGTGACCATTTCTTCTCATATTGGCTTGATGGGCAGGAGCAAGATTTAAGTAATTAACAACAGCAATCAAATGGATTGATAAAGAAAAGCTTGTTTTTTTAGCCATTGTAATGTAATTAAGATTGATATTGACGACATTTCTTCTGAAATTTATGCCAGACACACAGCCACTTTTTTGTCCAAAACTGATTTCCTCTTAGGATATAGAGATGTCAGCTACATTAGAATCTCACCTTTCTTTTCTATCTGTTGGTTATATCTGATATATATATATATATATATATATATATATATATATATATATATATATATATATATATATATATATATATATATATATATATATATATATATATGGTAAAGGTACTAATTTTGTATAGTTAGGAAACTGTAAAAGGCTTAGATAATCAATGTGTGCGTGATGAGCAATGCTGACATTAAAGTCAGCGCCGGGGCATCATTGAAACAAAATTGTAGTATGGGCAGGGCAATTGTATGTGGTGACACACAGTCACCTGTGGTCTATTCCGCTCTGCATCTATACATGCGCCCTATAGACGTGTGTACAGGCATATGTACACACTTCTATAGGGCGCATATATAGACGTAGAGGGGAATAGACCACAGGTGACTGTGGTGGTGACGGACTTTATACAGAACTCTCTATGAAGGAGATCAGGTGGTCTACCACATTCGCAGAGTTTCAGCACGAAACTCTTGTTTGGTTGACAGGCCAAAATACGTTTTACGTGTTTCCTGTCTTGCAATCTGATCCCTGAAAACGTGTCTTGGACAAGTACTACCGGGCCAGAACTTGCCTACGTTGCGTTGCATGCCGAGCGACACACCTCCCTCGGGTTCGAGCGAGCAGAGATGCTTGTCGGAACACGCTGTTCAAGTGGTTGAACGAGCAAAGAAAGCAGGAAAGTGGGCTCATAATATCAGCAATACCATAGATTATTAAACTATATTACCAAACAATAATAAGGGCATCGACAGTCGACGTTGTTGGTGTAAAATGGCAAGTGTAATAAGAAAATTCGGTGAAGTTCTGGCTCATTCAATGTATGCAGCCATTTTGTCGATCCCAGAATGCACTTACATTCAAATTCCGCGGTCGAGGCCCTTTATGCAATGCAACATTATCAATAATATAAATAATATATTGTCTGCAGAATTTTGCGAAAAAAGTCCCTCAGTATTTATTAATTAGTTCAGTAATTCATTATTGTATGATAAACTCGGCTACAAGCACCATTTGCTTGTGTTTTTTGTTTGGAAAGATGATCAGTTGTCATCCATACAGTATATTCGTCTGGGCATAGGGGTACTTTTTTGTCCCGTCCTAGATCAAAACACAACATGTCTGCCCGCAGTAGAAAGACCGATGTAAGTAATTTTAAAAATTACCGACCGTTGGTCAGTGTCGGCATTGTGTCTTTATTTAAACATAGTGACTTGTTCTTTAAATTTAATCGACTGAATAACGTCATGGCTACAACATTTGCTTTCCAGATCTTGAATAAGAGGATACCCGAAAATCCCAAGTATGCTCACATCAAAACTACGTTGGACACAGGTAAGTAGAGGATTTTACTCGACGCTGCCGTCCATAAGAAAGTAGCTATCGTAATGTTCGTTTGTTCGCAGTCGCTGGCTTATAGAGTACAAGCACGAGTCACACACATTATTTTCCCGGCCATACAGATTTCTTTGGTTTGATCAGATATAGATTTGAAGTTCAGTCATTCAAATGCGATCAGCGCTGCAGCGTTGACACTTTGTAGTCAATTTATTCGTTCAAATACAATGCGGCAACGTTTGTGTTGTAACTATAGCAAGCCTGACGTCACCGCAATGGCCGACGTTGTGTTCTGCCGATCGCTTCCGTATGAATGATGATTGATTGTCATTGGACGAGTAGCTATAGCCAGAGTACATTTCCGCTAATATATTTCCGAGTCTTTTGAGTTATATGTTTTATCATGATTTTAATTTTCAGGAGCTAGTGTCAGCAAGTATATGGCGAAACTTGAAGATATTCGTAGGAGTAAGTAATATACTATACTGTAATTAAATGTTAGTAAGTTTTATATATAAAACACGGCCTTTTCCCTAAAGAGAAACAGTAGGAAAAGGAAAAAAAGAAAGAAAAAGTAAAATTGCTATATACTGAGACATTGTCAGCTGAGGCATCTCACAGACCACGTGACCATCCCCTGCAGAATCGATTACGATAACAGTTCTTGTACAGTTAGTTTACAATCAGGTCATTTGCATCTCATGCATATGCAATGTATACAGTTGCCATAGCCAGCAATTGTCAGGGATTTCTGCTCAGAAGCTACTACAGTGAGCGTGGCGAATTATTAGCCAACAGGAGTATTCACTCTGCAGTAGGCAGCTAAAACCTGTCACTGATCTGTTTGGATGTTAGGAGCAGCCAAACAAGCTTTTTGACATAAACCGGCATGTAGATGAAACTGTTCCATTTGCAGAGACACTATCACATCACACTTTCCTGTGCCAAAGAGGAGGAAATTTCATTCAACTATTACTCAGCTGTCTGCGCTTAATACATTGAGCTGATTATACTGTGTTTGCAACATGCCTCAGAATAGAAACTCAAAACACAGCAGGAGCTCTAGTAACAATATAGAAATCACTGACCCAAGGATACTAGCTGACAAACTTCAATATCTTATAAAAAGTGAGTACCCAAATTTACACTTGATATGATCAAGTACTTATAGTAATACTTGTTTTCTTATGCAACTGTCTTTTAAGCAAACACTTACCTTGTCTGTTAACTGATGGACATGTTTTTCTTCGTAGATTACAGGTATAAACAGAATGAAATCTTCAAGAGAATGAAAATTACCACATTTGTTCAATTGGTAAGTCGGTCTTTCTTACATCAAGTGTACTAAAAATCAAGGGAAAGGGAGAGAAAAAAACCAGACCATGTAAACTTATGTAACAGCATGTTTTGACAGCTTGAAGGAATCTAGTCATAAACAATGCTAAAAATATTAAAGTTCTTGGCATTTTAGCGCACAAAAATCATTTTGTTCAGTATTATGTAGGTAGCTTGTTAAGTTGCTTGTATTTCTTTAAGAGGGAAAAAATGTTGACATGCGTTAGTTATGTAAGTGTGTTATGTTTTTGTGGTAAGATTGTTCAAAACATTATGATAATGGGTAGACTAATTCCAAATTACTGTTCTAAGGCCTTCGGTTTCTTTATTCTGTGATGAAATGTTACCTGCAATAAACTGTAAAGTATACAATTAAACCTACCTTAATTGAATGTGCTTGGTAATTACTGTAACATGGCTTATTGTGTGCATATTATGTCTCGACAACTTGATTTGAAATTTATCAGTGTAATGACAGTAGTCCTTGACTGATTGCTGATTGTGTTTTAGATATAAATCATCAAGCAATGATAATATCAACTTTTTTAACAAATAGGCAGTGAAAGGAATTGGCTGGAAATTTAAGATTATGATCAGTTTTAAAACTATAAACTTTAAAGTTTTATTTTGTTAAAAGAAGAAAACAATGCTTCCATTGACTTCATTAGAATTTAGATGCATTCTTTGTTTGAAAACTGTTGTCAGTCTGATATGAAGGACTTTGACTTCTCCTTCTGATGCCTTCAATGATTTCATCAAAGGATAGTTTTTCAATACATACACCAGGGAGGTAAAAAATCCTCTACTACCTCCCTGCTTACAGATGGGAACAGCTGATTGTATTGCTGTCATGGTTACTTCTTGCCACAGTCTGACAGGTTTATTGTCATCAGGGAACTGTAACATTTATAGTGCTTGTCAGTCTTTACTGATTTGTAAAGTGTGTATTGGCTCTAAATCATCCTGGAAGAATATGGAAGGCTCCATAATGACAAGCTCTTTGTACCACATTGTAACTTGTGAAAAAGAATTGTTCTCTGGGATTTGTCCAAACATTGTGCTTTTGTAGAAAAACTTATTAGGGATAAAATTATTTACATAATGTCAAATCCTTCCTTCCTAGCACTTGAAAGTTGCCGCACTAATGAATGAAAATACATATCTCTTTGAATTTGAGTGAACTACCATAATTTTGTGAAGTAAGCTGTATTTTGACCCATCATTACTTTGATGTTTATTGTTGACACAGTTTGAAAAATAATAAGTAAGATTGAAGTAAGATTGTGATATTTATGAAACTGGTAAAAAGTTTAGCACAGCCATTAAATTTATTGTTCAGATTAAAACAACGGCCGCAGGATGTGAAACCACCTGTTTCTTTAACTGTTACTGGAGTAAACTTAATTTTATTCAATTAACTTTACGAGTCAAGATTGACATTGTTCAGGTAGAGTAACTGCAGTAATTTATGATATTTATTGTGACTCTAATAAAAATAAATGAAATTATAGCATGTAAATACTGCAGGACGTCATTGCAATGGTGATTCTTGACAACAGAAACCTGTATAATGTAAGATTTGTTTGCTGTGTAATGCTGTGTTTTTAAAATTTGGTCTGTTCCCATTGCAAACACGTACGTACTGTTTGTTGGCATTTGCTTTGAACTAGAAAAGCTGGAGGTAAAGTGATATGAAAGCAATTAATGTGACATATTGTGTATTTTTAGTATAGGTAAACAAACATATTTTTGGTCATGTTGCTTTAACTTTACCAGACAGTTTGTTCTCCACTGCTGTTTGTTGTATGCACCAGAGTCATAAACAGTCTAAACCATCATACAGGTGTAAGATTATTTGTGAAAAATGGAGTGTGCCCTTTTCATTCATACAGGACTTTCCTTGTAAGAAAAGGTATTTCAATAGCCGATCAATACCTTTCACTGTTCGGAAACAACCAGTCAATAATTGTTTTAAGGTACAATCAACGGTTGGTATCTCTGCGAAAATAGGAGTGTTACCGGTTTGTTACTGGCAAACTTTAACCTCCATTGTTTAGCATGAAGAACAATAGGATGCTCTGTTAGAATTTAGTTGTCATTCCGTAGTGGATCAATTCCCGTCTAGCTTGGATACCACAGTATTTATTCACTGATTACAAATTCAAATCCTTGGAATGCAAATCCTACTGAAAGTTGATTCTCAGGATGCCTTCAAGTTTCGTCCTCTGCCAGACTTCAAGTAAAATTAAGGATACACAGACTGATAGAAAACACTCTGGTTGACAGCTTTGACAGAAATATTGATAACACATTTGTGTTATCTATATTGTGTCAACTCAGGGTTCCCATTTCTGTTCTACCCATAAAATATTTTCTCAAATATATACTAAAGCTCACATATTTAATCATTTCTCAACAAATAGAAAGCAGAATAACAGAAACTTTGTTAAAAATTAATCCTTTTTTAAAAAAGGTCATTTTTAATAAACTTGTCTTTATTGAATACATTTCTGTTTCTTAACCAGCGGACCGAACACTGCAGTTAAAATACCATGGTTGAATGGGTAAACAATGCATCAAGGCACGCCAAGTCTATTAAAAAGACATGCTTTGCTGTAGGGTTCAATGAAACCATAGAAATGGTGCAATGTTTTACGGAAAGATTACTGTTCAAACAAAAGTCACTGACTTACACTTAGCTGCTAAGAAATATCCGTTTGAATTCTCATTCTCAGGTGGAATTAAAGCTTTAAGTATTGTTAGAAAATGCAAAATCTGTTGAGCATGTACTTAGTTTTGGATTTCCTTTCATAACTCAAGGCTGTGCTGTCGGCAAACTTTAAAACGATTGTTTTGCGGTTTTCTTGTCGCATTCAATTTCCTGTCAAACATTACACTGCTGGTTCAAGTCATACAAAATGGAGCGTTTTTGTGTATTTACATAGGTTGACGTGATATGAGTGCAGTGAATAACTACGACCAAACCTGACAGATCTATGCATGAGGTTATCAGTAACATTAGAGCAATCATCCGTATTTGATGATTATTAATATTATGCCAATAAGTTGATAGGGAACAGACATCACGTGCAAAGGATTACAGCATTGCCAAAACATTGATTTCCAACGCTTGCCTGTAACATGGAGATCAGGCAACTTTTCCTTGTTTATTTGGGCATACATGATGAGAAGGATAAGAAAATGCGCTTGTTTTCTATAACAATAATCAATCACTATTTTCCCTTTAAATTTACTTTTATTCACATAAATTGGACTGTCAGCTGACTTCCCAGTAAAATTGGAAAGCAAACTAAGGCCAAGAAAAATAAAAAGTTTGTTTCTCATAATAGACATATTTCAAAAATGATGTGGTGATGCAGGTGTTTTTTACTCTCAAATGTTTTTAATTCTTTAATCAACAAAAACACGGAAAAAACATGAAAACAGCATAGGAATGCAGGCAGAGATAAATGCACAGCAGTGTTGCAGCAATGCAGTTTTGACAGTGACACATGTGTACAGTTCTGAATTGAATGTTCGTGTCAATTATTTTGTTTACAATTCTGTTTTATATAGCACTGTGTTATGCACTATCATCGTGTATTTTTGCGTTTTTTTAAATTTTATTTCCTGATGAGCAGTAAAAAAAGGTTGACATGGCAGGTCTGAATTGACACGCGCGAGGATGAGAAAAAAACTTTATTTTTCTTGGCCCAATGTACAGACAATGCATTTCGTGGACTTCTATTTGCCCGTTGATCTCTGACCTTTTTTCTGGGTAGGAACATTACTCTGAGGATTATTTGATTACCAATTACTCTACTATCTTTGTTTGCACAAACAGACAGGTGACCTGTTGCTATGGTGACCAGCTTCTGGTCAACCTTTTGTATTGAACAGTAGAAGCTGTAGGTGTTTTAATTTACAAAGTGATAGACAATACATATTATTTCGATATTTCTAAAAAAATATTTCTACAGAGCCTGAAAGAATGAATTGTTACTTAAATAAAAAACAGTTTTTCTCTGGCCAGTGAGTTTTTTCTTCATTCCAATACACCTGTTGTGGATTTTCTAATTTGATTTGTAATCAATAGAAAGGACAATCTTCTGAGATAAAAACTAGATAACTTTCACTTCATATAACATTCTGACATTTTGGATTGAACGTGACCAGCAATAGTACACACCACAGACCCGTGAAAGAACCCTCTAATGGATTTTCTATATCACTGATTTCCTTTGCTGCCATTCATTTATAACAGCAAGCATATTCACGACGAACACTCAGTGCAGCCTTTCTATTTGGCTGTTATCCACTCTCCCAGTTTCCTTGCAAATTCAGCATTCCATAAAGGGGGAAGAAGGTTAAAACTGTCTTGTCACTCATCATTAACTCAACGTGTATCTCAATTGTCATTTAATAATTGTAAAGTACAGTCTGAGATATGAGGTCATCAGGAGTACAGATGGAAATAAGTACAACTCACACGGAAAATTGGTCAATTTCTTTTTTGTGTGAATGATGAACTTACCGAACATATGCACTTTAACACTAATTTACTGTTTTACTTGTAACAATGTGTTTGTAAATTGCATTGAATTTAAAAAACAAGAAAATTCAGGGGCTGCAGAATTTTTAGACTGATGAAATTTCATCATGATAATTAAAGATCAAAGGAATTTGTAGTTGGGGTTTTTCACGCTCTGCTTGGTATGGTCATTCATCTTGTATATTGTTGTTTCTCGCTTGGTTTTATTCCACAATTGTATGATTATTAATGTGATTGTTATCACAACTGGAAGTTGTGATATAGAGGTGGTTTCAACCGGTGTTTGATGTCGTCCATTTCCGTAAAGGACAAAAAGTCAAAAACTGCTGAACAGACTGCGTTGATATTTGATACCGATACATAGACTGGTTCCAAGGTTCCAATTCCGAAAAATGGAGCCAAACGGAGTGCCGGTTAGATAGTTTTGGGAAATTTCTAACCCCCCTTTTTATCTAATTGATTTTAGGGGTCTTTCATACATGTAGTTTTGGAATGTACACCAATCCTGCATTGTGGACTGTTTTATGAGTTGTTGAACAGAAATGAGGTTTTGATGAATGTAAGAAATATGCAGGATGGCTGATTCGAAGTATAAGAGATTTCTATGGTCTTTTGGGCATCAAAAGCATTAGAAAAAACATATTTCATAGTTTAGATCCTCACTTTTGAGATGACCCTAGGCATTTGTTAAGTAAACATCCATGAGTCAATATACAGACTTTGACATTCCAGAGATTAAGTATCCACAACCTCACATGTTACAGTCTTTCACTACAATGGTATGGCCCAAACCCATTGTTATCAATGGAGAGTGTGGACCTGTCTACAGGAAATTGGGGTGGAACAGGTTAGACAATGACGTTACAAGTTGTAGGTTAGTTATCAAGGTAGCACCAGCATAGAGTCCTGAGCATCTGTCCATGTGTTCTCACAGCAAATTACAGGGAAAAAATTATTTGAGAAATTTCTCTCCTTTAAACAGAAGTATATTACAATTTAAACCTGTCATGGATGGATTGCTCTGAAATGATCTGAAACACAGTTATTGCCCATTAGCAACAAATCTACAGCAAGATTTATGTAAAGTTCATGAACTTACACAAGGTATTAGACAAAAGATGACCATGACTTTGCTATCTTTCAACATTTATTTCATTCAGATTTCCTCAGCTTAGTGTATAATTTGTAATCTTAATTACTGTCAACTTAGCTTTACTTACTTACTCAAACCTCATTATTCTTACACTACTGTTATACCTTATAACCACAAAATTTCAAGAGATGCATATATGATTGTCACTTAACAAACAATTTACAAATATGTCTTCTGCTTTTTCTCCATATACATATACATGTCTCTTTTCTCATAAAAATGAGCTTAAAATCGCAATGTGAAAAATAGTCTTTCAGCTATATTTGCTCATTGACTTCGTGGTCTGTCTAATTCACAGTGAGTGTGGTTGTTGATAAATGCCGATAATACTAGGCGGTCATTATGTCCAAGCGCCATTGGCGGTATTTTTAACATAATGACCATAGGTCATTATCACATCTGGAAGTTGTGATATAGGGTTAGCTTCAACCAGTGGTGGACAGTGTCCATTTTCCGTAAACGACAAAAAGTCAAAATCCGCTGAACAGACTGCATTGATATTTGGTAGAGATATTCAGACTAATTCCAAGGTTCCGATTCGGAAAAATGGAGCCAAACGGAGCAGCGGTTAGATAGTTTTGGGAAATTTCTAACCCCCCTTTAACTAATTGATTTTAGGGGTCTTTCATATATGTAGTTTTGGAATGTACACAAATCCTGCATTGTGGACTATTTAATGAGTTGTGGAACAGAAATGAGTTTTTTGATGAATGTTACAAATATGCAGGATGGCTGATTCAAAGTATCAGAGATTTTCATGCGCTTTTGGTAATAAAATTGATAAAAAACAACATATTTAATGTTTTAGATTTCTCACATTTGTTATGACCCTTAACATTACAGACTTGATGACATAACTAGCTGCTGGACCTGTTTACTGGCGCATTGATTTAAAGACAAAGATCGTTTTATTTTGTAATAAGGACGTGTGATTTCATAAAATATAGTCTATTAGCCTGGAAATGTGATTTTTGCGAATATTGCTTACCCCACTGACAAACAGTGTGGTTTGAAAATGGCTTGAATTCGCTACTTCGGGACATTGTTTTCTGTGTGCATTTACTGACAAACTCCAAACCCGCAGCACCTACCCATTCAGTATTTCATGTACAGGTGTACCCAGAGATAGTAGTTTCACAATGTGCCAGTTGTGATCAAGTGCCATTGGCGTGATTGTTAATCCTGTTTTATGAGGACTATTAGGGGCTGTCAATAATAAATGCTGACACACGACCAATAAAATTCCTTCAGACGTGGACGTGGGGGAGGGGTAAAGCTCATTTTATTTTGTGTGTTTCAAAATTGCATAAAGATTTTGTGTATTGTTTATTAAACTCTGGCCATATGGCAATATTTATGAAAGATGAAGAAGTACAGCGTAGGGCTTAGGAGTGACTAAGAATGAGGAATAATAGAGATATCAAGGATAGTATCTTGATGACGCTACAAAGAAAGAAAGGTAGGAGATTAAAGGAACTATATGCATTTGTAAATCTGAAACAGCAAAAGTTTTAAAGCAGACCATTTCTTCTTCGCAAGTAAAACGACAAAGAACTACTGAGAAAAAATACATGAACTGAGAACTGACATGCTTTTTCACCATTGAAATGTGTCAAGCATTTTTTAATGGAGAAAGATATTAAACATATTTCGTCAAGCGAATTCATTGTGAGGTGGGATTTATAAATGTGTGGCTTCAGTGTTTTCTTGTGTGCGCTTGTTACAATATCTGGGAACTGTAGGAGTGTGTTTGCTTGTGTGCACTTGTTACAATATCTGGGAACTGTAGGAGTGTGTTTGCTTGTGTGCACTTGTTACTATATCTGGGAACTGTAGGAGTGTGTTTTCTTGTGTGCGCTTGTTACAATATCTGGGAACTGTAGGAGTGTGTTTGCTTGTGAGTAAAAGCTTCACGCTGATGTCATTGATTTTTCAATTTTTTGCATATGAAATTTGTTTTGAGGGGGACATAGGGTTCTTTTTAAAGTAAAACAAATTAACTGTGTTCAGCTTTTACTACATGTATATATGGACGATCCCTTAGTCAGCTGATCATTCATCCGTACCAATCATCTAGTCTTTCCAATTTATTGTTTTGGCTGATGATTTTTCAGCTGTACCAAGTAGTCATAAATTTTCCAAGTGTCGTGTCATGTTTGATCTCAATTACCATGGTAATGTGAGCATAAAATAATAAGACTTTTACAACGTCTGTCAGGACAATTGACCCACAAACCCACTGTCTTTTCATTCGTGGACTTGCTCTGCCTTTGTTGTCATCCATAATTATGGATAAATTACAAAAATAGGCAAATTGTATGTTTTGGGATGAACACAATGAAGGGCATGGTGTTAAAGCAATGTTGATGCATATATTTAATGGAGGATTGATCAATCTCTATTAAAATAAAATTTCTTTTCACCAATTCCAAGCCTACACTCACCATATATAAATAGATGGTTTTCTGGATACATAGATTACTTTGCAAAGTACGCTCGATGATGATGTCTGCATGTGTTTTGTCTTCAATGTATGATTATATGCTTCGTAAATGTGTATGCTTTCCTAAATTAAAATTGTTGTTGGTGTTTCTATGATTAGAAATCATTATACAAATGGCGTATACTGCACATGATAAACATACCGGTATTTGCTTAATCAGTTTATTCATTTGCAATTGCCGTTCATCAAATTTCACAAATGTAATTATTTGTGTGTGTTCCTCAGAATGCTTCTTCAGTTTCTGTATTTGATTTCAATGTGGTGGGCCTCACTGTACATGCTTATTTCAAACAGCAATGGATCACACCATCATGTCATCAGGGCTTGTATGCAACAGGTGTGTAAATGCATCTTTTGTCATTCAGAAGTACAAGCAAGGTACCTTTATTGTAAGGTTTCCCAGGCACATTCCAAAACCATCCCACTCGCCTCAGGTGAAAACAAATAGAAACAAAATGTTGATGTGTTACTATGCTGTGTGTTAATGCCTATGGGCTCAGGCGCTTGAACTTAAGCATGCTGTATTGCAGCTTGAAGTGTGATACTAATAAAATCTGAGGACTCAATCTGAGGACTCTTTGAGCCAAGAAATGTAACAATAGTGGAAAGGCAATTGTTTGCAGATCCATCGATTGCACACGACTGAAATCACTCCCACATGCTGTCACCAGTTTGTTCAAAAATGTCCCAATCTAGGGCATAATTCAGGCATAACCTCTTTGAAGATAGCTACTTCCGAGTGAAATATAATTTGATCAAAGAAAGACATCCTTTCAAATAATTGACAACCTCTCACTATAGACGTCAGAAAAAAACAGTTCATCAAAAACAGTTACATGTTAAAGTTGAATGGAAGAATGTCAATAGAAATGCTGTTCAGGCAAACCATACATTCAGAATTTGTTTAATCAGATGGTAGCGTCCTCTTACATGTATGTGGGTAAATGTAAATTGTTACCAGTCCATTCACACTGAGAAAACTAAAAATGTGATAACCATTCTGAGATTTGCCAAGCCCCTGTGAATTCACACCATTTGTATTGCAGTTTACACCGATAGCTTCACAGGTGAAGAACACAATGTCTTTTCTATTTTGTTTTGTTTTTTTCCCCCAGCAGGTGTGAAAATATATCGTCTGCAGTGTTTACTTGTTGCCATGACAACCATGAAATAAAATTACTTGACCTAGCAAAATGCTGGATGTATTTTTGGTTCATATTTACTCAATTCATTTTCACCTGGAGTTATTTTCCGGAAGATCTGTGACATGACTGATGATAAGATTAGTTTACTTCCTACAGTTAACTGTGCATGTGTGCGTTTCCAATGTCCTCACTGACAACAGACCTGGTGGTAGCGGTGGTGGTGTGGTAGTATGTTCTGATTTCCTGTGTTCGTGAAATTTTTAATCCCAGGGGACAACAGAGAACAAAGCGGTGTGGATTTGATGGGATTATGTGCGATTATCAGCTTTTCATCAATAAATATGATCAGTCAAAGATGTATTGCCTCAGACTGGCTGATTGTGGGTAGCAAGATGTATGCAGAATACATGTAGGTTGGAAATATATCACCCTGGTTTGTCAGTAGATGATATACAGCTATTGTGCATTAATGGTTCTGTTGTGTGGAAAGGACTTTGATGACCCAACACTGCCATTGTCTGTACTTAACAGATCTCTTTTGTAGAAATATTTTAATAGAATGATATAAAAATGGACGTGTTAAGTTTGAAGAAATTAGTAACAACTGACAGGACACAGTATATAAACAACAGAAATTCTTGTAAATATATGCACTACAACAGGTGAATTTTGAGTCAATCTTTTGGTAATAACCCCATGAAACTTGAAATGCATGATAATCGATTCAGAAATATGTGCATTGAAACTACTGTGTGAAGTGTACATTTTACATAAAATGCAGGCTTCTCTCACAACCATCATGTCTATGGTCCTTACCTTGAGGTTCCATTCTGCTTTAGAAAATAACAGGTTTGTAGCAATATCTGGTGCTCACGAGGTTTAGACCCAATACATGTACATTAAAATTTGCTGTTACATAGGAGTTATCTGACAAAAGCCAGCAGACATTGCTAGCTAGCACAATTGCCATTTTAGCATACTGAAAGTCTGACAGAGATAGTTTGTCTGTACTGGAGCTTTGTTACTTGATGTGACATATCTCTCATCTGATTGTTTTGTGACAGGCACTGCAGGTGAATGCAATTCAAAAGTTAGAAGATGAAGCAAGACTCAAAAGTGCAGCAGGTAAGATAGACTCCTTGGTGAGAAATATAGTGAAAGAATGTCTTGAAATACTCATTTTGAGAAAAGAAAACCACCTTTGTGAAATTGAGCTTAAATTGCATGTGGACACCACTGTTCACTGTGATTGAACTGGTTGGAAATCCTTTCTCTGTCAATGATATTCAGTCTCTATAATCCTGTACAATACATTGTTCACATCTGAAATTTCACTTTCAGATCGTACAGTAGTTCATAGTATGAAGGTCTTCGGTGTTGACAAGTTGGAACTGTCAACTAAAATCTGATATCTAACAAAAGTTTGGTTTAATATCAATGATGGGTAATTGTTATACAGGAGAACACTTGTCATGGAAACAGCTAAACAATTGTTGAGAGCAGAATTTGAAAAATTCCTCTCTGCTCAAGTTACTGTACTATAGTTTGAAAATGAAATAGAAGAACATAAGAAAACAGCTAGATCTACTTTGTACCTTTTGTAGATATGTCTATAGATTTTAATTAAATAAACAATATATTAAAATTATAGCCAAAGAGATCCTGATATGAGCAAGATGATCATTAGAACATGAAATACATGTATTCTAAGCTTTCTAAGACTAAGTGCTTTGCTTCAACAACGCCAAAAGAAAAAAAGAAAGACAGAAAAAAGAAATCAATGGTTGACTTTTCTCTTGATTTTATGTCGGTGATTTGTTTGTGAACTATAGGCATTGGATTAGCTTGTCAGTTGCCATGGTAACATGAAGATCAAATATTGAGTGGCCATTGTAAATGTTGTTTACCATACAATGTCACTACATCCGACTCTTGCAATTACCTGGTTTTGGTCTTTGTCTGTCCAAGACACGTTCAGTTTTTCACTTCTTTGCTTGCAATTTGAAACTATTTAGTAAACATCAGGAATACAACTTGAGTCTGCCATTTGAGATCCCTTTGAAATTTGCAGATCCCTTTGAAATTTGCAAACTTCATCAAGACAAAGTGCCACTCTTTACCCCTAGAAATATCTGGCTTCCATAGAATTTGCAAGTTTACACATACTGGCAGTTGTAGCTTGGTTGATTTTGAAGGAAATCTGACAGAGGCTGTGAAAGGTCTGTTGTGATTTTGTAATCAACATCAGAATCATTATTTCATATCTGTTTTATTGTCACGCCCATAAACTGCTGTAGAATCCTTTACACATACAACTTCATGTGTCATATTCATTTATGTATCTTAACACTGGGTATTTTAGGCTATCATTTGACAATATTTAAAAGTCCCTCAAAAAATTGTACATCAACAAGTTTTTGTTTTTCGCTTGGTTGACAAATCATGCAAGTTCAGGAACTCACTTTTTTCCAAGAATTGATTTCAAGTGAGAAGTCTTATCAGTATTCCTTATTTTAAATGATGAAAAGTCAGAAAATAGTTTTTAATTTTTGATGAGAATTTAAATCTTGTAATGTTATTCATTGCTGCTGCATGTCTTCATTCAATAGACATTTCATGAAATCTTATAGTACCAAAATGACTGTAACCTTTCACCTTTGGAAGTTTCATTTAAATCCACTGGACAGTACTTTTCATGGTACGCAAAGTGTAAACACCAATGTACCAGGACCTAGGCTGGACCATACAGTAGACCCTGAACAATGGATTATTTTGTTGGGTGTTTACTGTGAGTTAGACACCAGTGCATTGAGTCTTATGTCATTCAAATGTCATCGGTGGTTTTGTAAACAGTGTTTTGTGATAACAATATAAAGCCTTTGTAAAGCCGAGTGTTGGAATACAGCACAGCTCAGAATAGTATGGCCATAGTATTGATGTGTAGTTCTGAAGTGGAGCATGAAATTGTGTGAATAAAGGCTAACAGACAGATGTGATTGAATCTATTCTCGACAGAAAATACACAAACATGATGTTGATTTTTTCGCTTAACATGAGTGGTATCAGCTATATGTGCTCCACTGATTTGGTTGCAGCCATTGGCAAAAAAGAAATCAATTTGTCATTCCTAGAAATACAAGGGAATAAGACTTTTGTAGGCTAAGGATGTTTACAAAATAGTGGGATTGCATCTGTATAGTAGAGGTATTGTCCAAGACGCGTTGCGTTACATGTAAAGACAATACAACGGTATATAGTGTACAGGGACATAAATCCTGGTATTATTCAACAACCTCTCTATAATAGTACCAAACGTTCTTATTCCCGTGTATCTCTTGGCATATGCCAAAATATTTCTTGTCACTGTTAGCGGACTGTTAATATTATTAGACTCTGAATCTACTGACATCAAAGGTTATGATATGATAAAATTCCATTGGTTGGATTTGGGTATTGATTTATAATTGTTATGAGATTCAAAAAAACACACAACTTTACAATATGAAGTCAAACATAAATTTTAGAAGTATCTATTTCCTTCTATAGAATGACTTTGAAGTGAAATTAATATTACTGCATGTGAGAAGAAAATACTGTCATACTCTTTCCATTGTATTAAAACAACCATTTTTTGTTAAGAAAAACAGTCATGATGTCTAATGTCCAGCAAACAGAAGTAGGCAAGCATGGTATGAAATGATAATTCTAGAGAAATACTGGTAAAACTTCAAATTGGTTTTTATCTGCTGACTCTTGATCTAATCAGGACAGCATAACCTTGGCAACCAGTCAGTGTTGCTCAGCAAAGGCTGAGTATTTGTACAGTCTATTCTGTTCAAGCCATAACCTGACAGGTGTACAAGGCTGCAAATCATACAGTGAATCCTGAATATGCCAAATATGTCGGCCAACAACCATCCACTGAAGTACCCGTAAGCCGATAATCACGACTTCAAGTCTCTAAACAAAGACATGGCTCCAAATTATGTGGATAAGAGTGATACTTCACCCACACTAGACAGCTGTACCTGTCCTCCAGACTAAGATTACAAAGATAGCACAAACACTTCAGAGAGTCCGAGAGCTACTGTAAATCTCATCTGACGAGGATAAATTAACGTGTCACTATCGCGACATCTTTACAAATACCTGTGCCAGAAAGTACCATTTCAAAGTATTTTACGTGACAGTCAATTCCCTACACTGTTCCTACAACATGATCATCCCTTCATCTCTCACAGATAATGAAACCCTTGACACTACAAGACAGGCAGCCAGTTACTTCAGTTGATAGGTGTTCAGTCTCTAATAGGATCATCTGACTGATAATATCTCAGTACCCAGCAATGCAAGCACAGGGTTTCATTGGCAAACTGTTTCCTAACCGAAAATGGTTGCTATGACATGAAGGTCTAGCATACCTCGGTTGCTGAATGTTAAGTGTTTAGAATGTTGTCAGACATCAAGTTTGAACTTGATTACTTGAATGGAAAATCAGCATCCTAATAACATGTTGACTCTGAATCTGTATTGGTTGGTTTTTGAGGCATCTTAAATTATTGGCAGTGCTAAGATCATCTCTGAGTTTGAAAGATAGGTATTTTTTTATTACAGGTGCTAACTCACTGGACCACTTTTATCATGTTTTAACCCTTTCACCACCATGGTTTGCCCCAAATCCATTGTTTTCTATGGTAAAGTTGGACCTGTATACAGGGAACTGGGGATGAAAGGGTTAAAACATATATTTGGCACATATTACAATGAATCGTAGAATTTGTATTTGATTATGCAGCAACTTTTGTGTGTCTTTGTCAAGAACAATAATTTATAAATTTTCAACTAGAGTCCTAAGAAATATACAACATTCTCGTGCAATTTACATGTATACCATATTACATATGAAGTTTCATTTCATTTCATTTGAATTTGACCTTTCAGACACGGCTAGGTCAGAATTGATGACACCAGCAAGCCAGGATGGTGAATCCAGGGAGAGTCCAGTGCCATCATTGGCGTTAACGGAGGGTGACTATGGTGACGTCAAGGATACACAAACACCAAGGTCAACTCTACAGAGGTACAGAAAATCTTGATTTCTGTGTGAATTTCTGAGTATAGTTGAAAGTTGAAGAACAGATTGCAAAGTAACTTTGAGCAAATTTCACAGTAGCATTGACCAGATTTACTCCATAATGCTGATACTGTAATTCCGTCAGATAATTTCGTCAGATTTCACAGTAACTTTGACCAGATTTCATGGGAATATTGATCACATTTCATAGACGTTTCTCATATTTGTAAGTACAAATTTTCTTGTAAAAACTGGCCATCATAGAAACTTTGTGCATGTTTGATATTCTACTATCAGTTGAGACAAGATTTAATAGTTCAGTCACGATAGATGTCTATGATAACAGGCTAAAGTATGATACACATTTGTAATAATGGTAATGTACAGCATATATATTGTAATCAATTGGTCCAGCAGTATTGGACAGTTTAATTCAAGTCCTGTGAATAAATTCATAGCCCTTAGGTAGACTTCTCTGCTTTTCAAATACAGGCATATATAAATAAGGGACTTTACAAAGAAAAAGGGACACTCCTAAAAAAGCAAAGATTTCTTAAAATAATGACCAGGATCACAAGTTTACAAATTCACTGTGATCCTTACCTGTACCTTTCACTTTTACCACATCTCAGCATATTTTTGCTGTGCTAATTGAAAAACAAGCTAATGAGTCTTCATCGCTGTTTCCCTATTGTGTAATGTCTTCCATGTCATGGATGCATGTCAATGACTGGCATATATATTGACTGTCCTGCAGCGTGATCCGTGGTGTTGGTGAGTTTGATCTTGAAGAGAAGGCCGAGGAGAAGTCCCCACCAAAAGAACCAGAGCCATTTGATGATAGTTGTCCCTACTTGTTGTTGGACATCAGAGAGAAAGAGGCCTTTGATGAATGTCACATAATTACAGGTAACTACTTTGAGAATGTTTTGACATTTTTCATAAAACACTAGTGCTATGTTTCACAGGCAGATTGATTTCTTTTTGAATGTAGTTGCTTGTGATATCACACTTCAGTTACCATGAATTCATAAAATTTTCTGTTTTTCTTCCAATGTTGTACAGCCTGGGTGCAAGGCTGCTAAAATGTTGTTACTGTAAGTTCAGAGGCTCAATGACAAGGTCACTTTTTCCCAAGTCACCTTTATCCAGATGCAGTGAACACTATAGATTACTCAGTCAGGACAAGCTGACTTACACTTGTGAATACATATACAGGAACTGTGCAATCATGTGTGTGTTTTAGTCCATGACAATAATGCCCTTTCACATTTCTTCACAGCAATTCACTACCCAGCTGCCATGTTATCAAGATCCTACAATAACTTCAGTAGTACACCTCAGATTATCACATATGTATCCTCTATAAACATCCCAGAACTCCAGCCAATCTCAGAATCATACCCCCTCCAATAAAAAAAAAGGACAAAGAAAAACCAAATATAACAAAAAAAATTTTGTCCACACCGCAGTGCATCAAATAACTCTCAAGAGCAAGGAATGTCTTCTCATTCTGAGTAAATTGTCTACAGAGATGCATTTGTGACTTTTTTCAACCCAATATTATTTTTGGTGATAAAATGTGCATCAATACAAAATGTATTATCACATGACGGCTGCAGCAAGTCCAGACTCCTGATATTTTTGAATTGTTGATGATTATAAATGAGAGTCATTCAATTACTGCCCTTCTAAAGACTGCTTGTATGTTTATCCTGTACCATGATGGAGTTTGAGAAATGACTGCTGATTTGTCATGTCATTATAAAGTTACATTGCATTCAAATGGCCGCCATCCCTGTGTTAACTTAAGGGGGGAAAATTAAGATTTACGATTTTCACAAAAAGAGCCGGTGAAAACCTTATTTACCCCATGCACTTCAAAATGAGTCTTCACAAGTGGTAGATAAAAAAAAGCATTGTAAAACTTAGAGAGTCCGAATATCTGTCCTCAAGGCACTTATCCACCTTAACAATATCCTCAGAGAAACAAACCTGGAAAGATTATCCTGATTTACGATGAAGACGAGAGAGCTGGGACGGCAGCTGCAACAACATTTGCTGAGAGAGGATTTGATAATTTATTCCTGCTGTCTGGAGGTAAGTAGGTCAAAGTTGTGAAGAGCGCTTTGTACTGTAGGAACTGTGTTTGCCAACAGATGAAGTCTAACTCATCCACTCAATAGAACTGACGTTACTCTGTATGTTGTAATGGCCTTAAAGTTGATAAAATACTTGTGTTTACAGACTGTCTTAATTGAGAAATTTCCAGTTTTGAACAGAGAATCTCAGAATGATTTATACAAATATATAAACACAGTAAATCATAAAATGTCTTAATTTGCTGATGTCTTCTGATATTTCACTGAATGCACTGCATGCACATGAAGAGTGTACACAGAACACTGTGAGATTTTACCGTCATACTGTGACTTTGTTTGCACCTGTAGGTTTGAAGGTAGCGTATCAGAAATTCCCCGAAGG
Source organism: Ptychodera flava (assembly GCF_041260155.1). Classification (NCBI taxonomy): domain Eukaryota; kingdom Metazoa; phylum Hemichordata; class Enteropneusta; family Ptychoderidae; genus Ptychodera; species Ptychodera flava. The sequence continues at coordinate 8,746,189 of NC_091933.1, read as the reverse complement.
TCTAATTACTGGCACATTACCACAGGCATGTCTACCTCAGCAACCACCATCTACCAGTAGAAGTAAGAAGAAACCTCCGCCAATTGAGAAAAGGCCAGTCGATCGTTCAGAGTTTAATGAAGATGATATCCTTTGAAAAGTAATGTCTGTAACAATTGATTTAAATGGTTGGTTGTATCGCTTGGTTATTTCAGGTTATAATTAACAAAAATAGTTCGATACACATCGTTCACTGTGATAATCCAGGCTAACTAATTACCAGAAAGCTTATTGTTCTTCATGGCTCACCAAATAACACCCTTTTTAAATGAGCATTTCTATTACAAATTTTGAAAAAACTTATGGGTGTGTTTTTTTGGCTGTAAACAGCTTCCTTTGGCCTGCTTTTCTGCTAAATTTTAACATGAATCAAGTTTAAAAGTTGAGATGTTACAATTTCCACCAAAGTCTGTTAAACAAGTGAGATTTCTGACACTCAAAGCCATGCTAATTGCAAACACAAAGAACAATGTTCACAATTATGACGGCAAATCTTAAATTATGAATTCTCCTTCAATTTTTTTGCATCAGAATGTGTAAGTGACACATATATGCCAATATGATAAATAATATTAAAACTTGATTTATCAAGCTCAGGATTTCTGCATGGATTGTCTGATTAACTTGAATGTCGGTATAGTGTTTTGAGAAACAAGAAGAAATTTATTTTCAGGAATGTCTTCACAAAGATTAAACTTCCTGTAGCCTGAAACATACATTACCGTACTACACCACGCCACACCATGATCAGTGTGAAATGTCTCATACTGGCCACACTGTGTCATGTGACCCTCTGCTGTTCTGATTTTTAGCGCAGCCTAGTCTGGATTCAGTAAGCTTCTCAATGTCAGTCACTGAGGGGTTTTACTTAGAGGTTATAAGCGGCAAGCGAGGGTATCGCGAGGTGATTATTTCACCCAAATATGCTTATTTTCACCCCAGAGGTTTTATATCCGCAACCAAATACCCGAGCGTACTGTTTATAACCTCATTATAATATGCTGAATTTAAAAACAAGTGGGCAATATCGTTATTTAGGGCCGAAGTTGGAACGAGAGTTCAGGAGCGCCCAGCCTCATACAAACTCTATAAAGAACGTTTCAGAACGCGCGCCCGTGCACAGTTGAATTCATAAAATACGGTTACGCAACGCATCGATATCGCGATTAGACATCGAACTAGAAGAATTTTACTTGAAAAAACCCTCAAAAAACTTAAAAAAATAATGTGTTACATAGCCTCCGCTCCTTACAGAAACTCTTCATTTGTTGGTTCGTCAAGCTGCACTAGACTAAAATTTAACAATTAAAATCAATCTGAAGCCATAGACTTGTTCGACATTATGGCGCGTTGAGCTCTCAAGTTGGCGTTCGAAATTTGCACGAACTCAAAAATATTAAGAGGTGCGCAGGTCTTCTTGTTGAGAATATAAACCCCGGCTCCAGCCAATCAGATTGCCAGATTCCAGCTAAGCATATTATAATACATGTTAGGTCTTTGGCTGTTTTAGCCAGATCACTGAGGGCACTGTGTAAGTAACAGAGTTGAAGCTGTTTAAGGAGCCAGGGAATGTGTGAGAGAGTCTTGGTAGGTACTGATATGTGTCAGAACATTGAACAATGATTTCACTGTATCTCCCTTGACAACATGATCACATCTTGACAAGCTGTCTACAGCCTTGGATCAAAACCTGGTACCACAAGACTCTGGAAGTAAGTTTACAGTAAAAGTGTATCCATGTTACATGTAAAGTGCGTGGCACGTGCCTTTTTGCAAATGTTTATTTTTGCATTTTTCTGAATCGACTGAGTGGATTACCATTTTGAATGTTGTGGTTTCATTTATACCAGAATGAATAGGTTGAATGTAATAAAGCTTTGCAGCAACACTAACCAACATCATGGTCATTCTAATGACCTTGCATTTGATGCACATGATGTGACCATGTAGGAACAAATGCTTTTGGACATTCATGACTCCCATGGACAAGCCAAAGGAATAAATTAAGATTTTTTCATGATATTAGCAAATAAGGTTATAGCATTAGTTAAACATCAAAGAAAAGACTTTCTTCATTTTCTCCCATCCAGTAAATGTTGAATAAATGAGAAGCCTCATTTCAGTTCAAAGACAATTTGTAATCTGGAGGCAAACTCCAGTCAGAGAGTCTTTCAGCTGTATCACATCTTTCTGCAGATAAAGCTTTGTATCACTGTACTGTGGCTACAGATAGTGGATTACATCAACTGTATGATGTTACATCATTGACAGTAATCATGAAGTAGAATGCTACTGTAAATACTCTGTGGAAAAATCATTATGTGGTGCTAGTGATTATATGAAGGCAGATTTTGATAGATAGGGGGATTTACATGTCCTTGAGAAAACACTTCTGCTATATATGCACCACTTCCTTCCCAGGTTCAGTGAAAAATTTACATTAAAAGGTTTCACTGAAATGGGTGCAGAATGTTCATGAAATTCCCCCATGAGACTTATCCTGTCATTCCCTGTGTCTTTTCAGGTCGTCTGAGTCGTGCTAGTACGCGGGCCAGTAGCAACGCATCCAACAGTACAGTGAACACAGCGAGATCCACTACAAGTACTATACATTCATCGCCATGGAAATAGGAACCGTGTAGAGACTCACTGTATTTGAAGATTTGCAAATCCCTGAAACACTGCCTGTCAGAAGTTTACAGTTATTTCACCCATCCTCCTACGATTCAACTTTAATTTGACATTGATATGGCGCCATCTATGGTCAGGAAATGTAAATACTTTTGACCCCAAGAGGGCGCTCACGTCATGTAAACCCTTAAGCAGCAGTACCCGTCCTTGAGGGCCATAGTTTGGAAAGTAGAGTTAATGATATTTTGGTCCCTCACTGAATGATCATGTAATCATAAAAATACTTATATTATTTCCTTCATATTCAGTAAATTGTTATGCTGAAACTTTGCATACATATTAGAGCTCACTTTTGTAAGGTACAGCATTTCCTCTATGCACCAAAGTGAAGATTCACGAACTCTTTATGCGATCTGATACAAAATGAATTGTTCCTAACAGCACACTTACTGTCTTTTGATAAGTGATTCACCCATTGAGGAAAATATGATGCACATTATCTTGGTACTGAATATTTTTCCTTATTTCACGCAATTTTTTATATGCATGTTTGTTAAGTTGCATCGTCATTTTCACTCCAGCTTTCACACTAATGCATTTGTTTGTCCCATGCCTTAGTAAAGTATATCGTACTGGCACTAGTGAAATCCTGAGTTTTCCGTATGTTTGTGTGGGGAAGATGTGTATAAATTGATAAAAAAAATTTTTTTGGAAGTATTTGAAACTGGCAAAATGCATTAAAAATTCGAAACGCTCACTGAATTGAGCGTCAGCACTTCTGTTGACATTTGGCATGGTGTCAGAAGTGTGATAACAACTCATGGACGTTATATTGATAAAGGGTCTGTTGCAGGGTATATATAGGGTTGATAGAAATATCTGCAACCAGTATTGATCACATTCCAACAGATCAAAGCTGAGTCTTTGTTCCTCATTTTAAAGAGTTTTCCTAAAGCCTGCACAATAGTATTTTGCTATGTCTGTCGAACGAACAGTGGAAGGACATGATCTGTTTTACTGTTCTGTCACTTTGTATCTTTTCATACATCATATAGCATCCACATCTGTCCAATACTTGTATCTAAATCGTCAATAACTAGTAATTGACGGTATGTATTTCCAATGCCCTTCTGCAAACATTGCATTGAAATCATCTGTATATAGCTGTCAATATCCTATCCACCATGTGAAGTTTGCATACCACATGTAAAAATATCAAGCATCTTAGAATTACGATGCCTTCTGTGTATTTCCTTGGCTAGAATTCCATCTATGGAGTTGTGCAAAGTTCATTATCAGTGTTTATTTGGCATACATCAAACGAAGCAAAACTACAAACACTCTGCACACACTGAACTGCTTTTCATATCAATAAAATCCTAGGGAGTCTTGTTTTTGTTGACTATCAGAGGACCCCCTAAGAAAGCTCTATTGTTATCATCTGGAATAACGAGTCTGTTGTCCTTCAGGTGTGCATATGGCCAATGGCATATTACCAAGCACCTAGTTTTTTTAATGTTTCTTCATTTATCCAATGTTGTATACTCTCATACTCCATCTATAGCGGCATGTATACTCAGTGCTAACATTTGGAAACTGAGCTCATTTACCCTGTAAGAACTGTTGAATGCTAGTCAACAGATTTCAGATTTTCAACCACAATCGTTCCAAACCACAATGCTCACCATACTACACAAATATGTTAATAGATGAATGTAGCAAAATGAACTTTTTCTACCAGTTTGTAAAATTGTATAGGGGATAATTATAGTGTCTGTAAAAAATAATATTTTTCTCTTTCTTGATGCAAGTATTGAAGGAGAATGCTTTTGTTTCACCCATATTCTTTTCCTTCAAAGATAACACAGATTTCAAAGTGTCATCGAAATGTAGTTAACATTTACTTAAAGAGATTGACTTGTAAATACTTGCAATGAATGTTTGTAATGATATGTGGAAGTTAGAATAAATAAATTGTCAGTAATTTGTCATGAATTCAATCGAGGTAGCTTTTTTCATGCTGAACGAATAAATTGGCTGTGGCTGAGTGACTGAGTGCTTTGAAAACAGTTGTCTCTGAAAATTGAAGAAACGGCATCTTGTCAACTTTTCCTTTGTTCACTGTTACCTTCTTTCATGCATCTAGTCACCGCTGAATGAAAGGCAGTATTTCATTTCTGAAGGAGTGATAATAGAAGCCAATCTGTGAATGTGCTGAGCTTAGGGAAAACATTGCTTCTATTTAAGATTTATTCAAGGTCTGAGGACACCTATAATTTTGTCCCATCCATATCAGATAAGTCCAAATTTGGCGAGATCATATTCTTGAACAACATCCTTTTTCAGACACAACCAGAACTAGCAGTTGAATACACTGCTTGCACTATACTTCTGATGTTCTCTGCAGTCTAATTTTGGAGTAAGAAATTATCTAGATTAAATTGTTGTGAAAAATCCACTTCACATCACTTGACGGTGCCAAAGATATTGGTAAGCAGAAACTCCCTCGAAAAGTTAAAACATTCTACCTGCCTTGTGCTGACTATTTTTATAGGACAGACTGCCTTTGGTGTCAAAATGCACAGCTGACAAAATGCAGAGTTGCATGTACAAAAAGGTGCAGTTAAATAGTTGAGATGTGACCGTGACTGTAGAAAACCTGTTCCTGTCACACTCAGATCATCATTGTAAACCACAGGCCTCAATAACAGCAACACACGTACCCATCCAACACATGGTGTTCTTACATAAGAACTGCTGGTGCACATCGATTTGATAGATTAAAAATATTCCAGGTAGATCTCTTAGTATACATGTAGGCCACAAAACGAGTCCATTATCAACTTGCTGCTCTTCTTATGGTTAAAGGGACAAAGTTGGCCATTTTTTCTTTAATTTTGTTTGATACGAGATACTGTTTATATTATTTGACACGTTGAAAGATAATGAATGGGTGACCATTTGTGTATTCGTCCTAGGTTTTAGACAAGATACATGAAACTATCGCGAAAATGAATTAATGGTCATGATCATTAATTCATTTTTCGCAATAGTTTTATTTGTCTAAAACCGAGGTTGAATATATGCATGGTGACCCATTCATTCAGTATTTTGCAACATGTCAAATAACATAAGTAGTATCTCGTATCAACAAAATTCATCAAAAATGGCCGACTTTATCCCTTTAAGGTTTGAAGACAAATTCATGTGCTACATCTAAATGTCTCATACAATTGCACTTTGCCACCTTTTATTGCATTTATATGTATACAAATTATAATGATTTTACACACAACCTCAGGAAAATTTTAAAGTGAAATGTAGGACATACGAATACACAAACATGTATTTGCATAAAATCACCTGCTGTCAATCATTAACAGAAGGTCAACAAAGTTGGTAATATTTTGTGACTTTTCTACAGCTTATCTATATACCAGTGTATACCTGTTTGCATATAATATGCATATGTACTGATATGCAAAGGCAGTTCAAAGGTTGTAGGTCATTCCATGGCTGAAGACAGTACAAGCTGAATAATAATAAGCAAACTCAATAATGTAAATCATCACACCACACATCCTCTCAAAACCCATCACCTGAAAACTTCGAAGTATTGAAAGCATCACTGAAAACCATTCTCAAACAATCTATACATACTCTGAAAAGCTCACTGTTATTCGTTTTTAATGTTGGCTACACTTTCTTGTTCTACTCTAAATAGTATGTTGAGATACACATTGAACGGTTGACTCCGGTAACCTGTACATGTGTAGACTGCATTGTTATTGTTGACAATTGAATTCTGGGTCTGGACTAGAATTCAAATGTAAACAATATCAGTACATCTTACAAATAAAAATTTCATGTTGACTGGGTAAATAGTTGCTGTTTTGACATGGTTTTTGGAGTAGAATAAGAACTTGCTATGGTAGGAAAAAAAAAAAGAAAAAGAAAAATCATCAAAAGTTTTAGCTATTGGCCCTTTGACATATTGAAAAGTATATCCTTCAATGTATTGTACTGACTTTACAATTGGTCTATCTTGATTTCTGAAGAATAAATCTTCCATATTATATATTATAGCCCAAATATGGGACTATGTGCCCGAGGGCAGGTGACCATTTGCCCGACCTAAGGAGGGCAAATGGTCTCCTGCCCGAGGGTACATAGTCCCATGTTTGGGCTATAATGTTTTTATTACATGCCTCTCTTACTTAGTTTGTACCACAAATATTTACGTTTATTGGCAAATTATAGTCAAATGCTTTATTTTCATTTTAGACGAAAAACGGTTAAAAATAGAACAATTTTCATCATTGAATGGCGCACTGATATATTTAAACTACTGTTGTGCGGTTTATCAATATTTTTATGCGAAATTTTCCAAAACCGGATTTTTCGTGCAAAACACGGAATTTCAAGACTTTCTCATCCAAAAGTTTTCAAGTTGAAAAAGTTCCGGTTCACTTTCAGTCCAGTGATGACTATGCGGCCCGCGACGTCATCGCGCGAGTTACCATTGAATCCTATGGAGCGCACGACGTTCGATATACGAGGCATGTAATAATAAACAGTATTAAAAAACTTATGCCTAGTACAAATGAACAGCATGGCTGTATAAAAATATTCATTTCAAATTGTATGTACTTTATCTGTTTATTCAAAATGTTCTCCACTGTTCAAGGTGATAATAGTCATTGTTGAGAATGTCATGAAACACTGCATATGTTGACACTTGGTACACATTTATGTGATGTTTAGAAGAGGTTTTGATAGACGTATCCATCACTAACAGAACATGAAACAAATTAGAGTCATAAACTGAATACAAGGTAAGGGTTATCAGATCCTACATACAGAACACAGGTATTTCTACAAAGTAAATGATACACCACCTTAAAACCACAAACGTAAAAAGTGCAAGCACCAAATGTTACGAAAAACGTGAGGCATCCTAGTGGGTTTTTCAGTCCCATTGGATATTTTCACAATGTTTCACAGAGTTGTGGTACATTGATGATCTTTAAGTCTCTTCTAGGCCATTCCCACTTTCCCTGATGTAACATGGCCTTGCATTTCTTGAAATGTGATGGTGACATTCAACAAAGGACAGACAGAATGACCTATCAAACAGTGGTCTATCTTTCATTCTGTTTCTGACGAGTCAACTAAAGGCACAGAGATGTGACTAATAACAATATCAATGTCCTTTGTATTTCGTGCGTGTTTCTATTATGGTATCTTAATTGGAATATTTTGGTACATTTGGTAATTTTTGACGACGAAAAACAGATTATATGTTCGTTCACACACACACACACACACACACACACACACACACACACACACACACACACACGAAAAACAGATTATATGTTCGTTCACACACACACACACACACACACACACACACACACACACATATCCCACACAAAGTGTGGAGTCTTCACAGTGCAAAACGATGCCTGTTTGGTGTGGAATTTTATTATAAAATTATAAAATTTGATGGCGAGTTGAAATCAGAACTTGAACATTACTCAGAATTTCATGCAATGACACATATCATGTAGCAATCATCAGATGAATAGTTCTACAGATTTTTATTTAAACTTTTGCAGTTGTTTATCTTTTTGCTGTTTAGCAGTGTTCTTCTGCACGTGCTTGCATCCATTTAACATGTTGTTACCACACATGCTTTTATGAGGAAGATAGCTCCATTGTTGGAAACTGGGAGTGGTAGTTTGATGGGCAATATCTGTTTTGAGCAGTTCTTTTGGAAAGTGCGTCTCCATGAGATGGGGGAATGTTTTTCGGATTTTGTCACACCACTTTTATTGACGGGTTGATTAAAGCAGATTTTGTTTCGTTGTCTCTTTCTTCAATCCTGTACTAGTATTTCCCAATGTCATATCCACTGGCCTTGAAGGCACTATAAAATACATGCAGTTGCACTTCATTGAATATCTGCTCATCACTAGTAACAGTGGATATGCATTTGCTTAGTATTGATTTTCAAAGGAGTTTTGACCATCGCACGAGGTTGAAATGTTTGCGAACTGGTTTGTCATTTGGCTTTCTACATGGAGAGTATACAGGCAATCTTTCTTTTCGGATAGATTCAGTGTCAAAGCCAAGTAGTTGACTATCTTCAACTTCATCTGAATTGTTAGTTTCAGTCCAATGTTGCAGAAAACTTAATGATCGCTGCCTTGTTGTCTGAGATGTTTTTGAAGATAGCTAGGCTGTTGTCTCCATAGAGACTATAACTTTGATTTCTGTGCACACATGTTCAGGGGTCGCGAGTTACCAGTTTGCATTTTTCTGCTCAATCATAAATCCCCATTGTGATGTCAAACTATATTGTCTTGGTTTGTCCACGCTAGATCTCTGTAGAACAGACGTGATTTCTGACATTCAGTATGACATTGATATTCTGATCCACTATTACAGTGAGCTGTTTTGCAAAACAAGAGACTTTCGTGGAATTTCTTCCTTGGTGATGAGTCAAAATTAAGAAATGTTTAATAAGATGAATTAGGATTTGTTTTCTCTGGTATGGCCTTGAACCAATTTATCACCTGCAGTACGATATAAAAACTATAACTGTAAACTTGTAATATGATAGGTTCCCCAATGTTGTGTAGGGTGGAATATATATTGTATAAACTTGTAATGAAAAATCATACAAGTGCATCTCATTGTCTCTGCACTGCAACATTTTGGGGGCTTGAAAAAAATGAGCCTACAAGGGTCAATTTTTCAAGCCCCCAAAAATTGGCAGTGTAGAAACAGTCAGAGCTAGTTGTGTGATTTTCTTATTAGTTTGTACTCTCTCTCTCTCTCTCTCTCTCTCTCTCTCTCTCGTATGTATGTATGTATGTATGTATGTATGTTATGTATGTTATGTATGTTATGTATGTATGTATGTATGTATATATATGTATGTAAATGTATGTATAATCCTCCTATTTTTCCGAACCAAAATTAATTCTAAGAATGTTGTGTCACCCTGTATCACAATACTTCCTTTTTTTCAAAATCAGGATTAAATATACCCATGTATGCGTCCACTGAGTTACAGCTGAAGGAAAGCATGTATGTCCAATTTTGTATGCAGATATTTTGTATCCACTGTACACTAATTTTCTAAGTGGACTAGCTGCTTTACTATTTGTTTTTCTTCTGACTACTTCCATAGTACCATCTGGCCAGGGTTGCAGGTTTGACACCCATCTCATATGCTATTACAGTAACATAATTTTGTAGAGTATTCTGTGAATTAGAAAGATATGCACATGACTTTGAAAAAAAATTACTGGCATGTAAATTTTTGAGTTTTGTAATGTATAGTTAAGATTTTTGATACGTTTGAAAATGTTGAAATGAGCTGAAAAGGAAGTGTGTTTCCTGTTCGATGATATGAATTACCCTGGAAGCTCGGAAAGACTAAAATGACACTCAAACTTTGATAGGATGCTGTCTTTAGGGCCATGGGTAATTAAAACATGCGCATGGTAAACAAAACCTAGTGTGTTTGGCCTCAACCCCCTCCCCTAAACGAAAGTTTGGAAGTGCGAAAATCCAACCAAGCCTCATTCTGTATCTGAACACCAACAATCTGTAATAACGTTGCTATGAAATCACGCATATGCTACTGAACCCCCTCTAAAAATCAATCTCTGTTCAGCGCCAACTCAACAATGACGCAACCAATAGAATGAAATGAAACAGTGTATCCAAAATGATTGTTATGTTATTTTACTCGTGCACTGATTCACATGTATGTCAAAAGAATGCTGGTGTGGCGCCGGTGCCGTACTGGCCTGGTACATGCCAAACAATATAGAGCGATATTTTGCGATACATAAAAAGGTGTAGAGAGATATTGCGATGAGAAAACTTGTAGTGTGATTTTTGCACACAGTAATCGAAATACAGCCAAACCCCCTCCCCCTAAACACAGAAGTTACATTTACCATGCACATGTTTTCATTATTCACCACCCCTTAACTTAGTAATAACAGTTAAGAACATGAAAACCTACAGCCATTCCTAGAAGCAAACGTTGTTACAATAAATTTTCCACAAAATTGTCATGTGTGGAGGTGCCTACAGTGTAAAGGTGCTCAGCACTGATTAGTTTTTCCTACCACAAAATTAGAGAATTTATTGAGACTTTAGCAGTGGATCTGTTTTTCATAATCACTGACCTTTTTCACAAGTTCATTGTCCATTTGTAAGGGAACATAGAGCCCGACATTCCTGTCATATTACATAATTGCATCAATTTTCAACCAAATGGTGTGTCTGCTTAACAAACACAACCCAAATAATAACATTTTTCCAAGGGTTTTTCAGTTTTCGTTTATTATCAAAAGTAAAAGTCAGGGTCCTAGTCCTTGCACACTTTTGCCTCCAATGTATTAATATTTAAAATTCAAAATGGCTGGTGTTTTCTGTGTGAACTCTTTGGGAACAGTTATATTTGTAATAAATAAGAAAAAAGAAGATGATCAGGAGTAAACTTTTCAACTTAATCTGTAGACTAGCAATGAATTGGAAAAAAATGTTGAAAGTCTGAAAAATCTATCCCTGAGGCACAATGTTGCCTGTTTTATCAAATACATTGATATTGCTACCTGAATCAGCCTATACTGCATACCGTACAGAGGATGAATATGTAACTCACACTGAATCCATACTTTTCCCATCGCTTGGCAGATGTGATGGCGGGACTTTCTTCACATATTTTCACATGTCCTTCCTTCTGTAAACGCTTAACCTGGGCAAAGTAAAGACTATCTTCAAATTTGACCAAAACACTATGATGAATAGGGTTTTCAGCTGTACTGTTTTTATCATTTCTTTGGATCATGTATTTAATCACAGTAGCCATGATTAATGACAAAGATATCCATTTCACACAAACAGCGTTGCCATTTCAGAGTTCCATGATGTGACCTAAGCTGCCCTATGACAGTCTCACTACTGACGGCCTACATGTGATGTTGTTCCTGGTGTCATCTATCATGTACTGTGATTTGTGAAGCAAACTCAGGGACACAATTAATCCACATTGTTGGTAGTTAGAGTTGCTGGTTTTGATTCAGTTTCTATCTAAGGAAAACACACAGGAAAACGTGTACCTGCGCTCCAAAAAGCTTCGTTGATATAGTGATATCAGATGAAAGAATCTACTTCAGACAGAAATTGACACTTAGGGGGCACAAATGTGCCCCTTCTGAGGTAGATGTCAGACAGAATGCCATTATTTCTTTTAACAGTTGAAAGCTTGGAAAACTTTATGACATTTGAAAGTCACACGTGATATGTACAGCTATCATCACATGGTGTTGATATACCTGATTTGTCATGGCATTTCTTACAGCTTGTCAATGAAAATTTCATCAAGTCTGTACTTTAAGCAGAGCTTCCGTTAGGATTTTCAAACCTGCCTGAGGCTATACGCAAATGGTTTTTCATTTGCGTAAAATGTATCAAAGATACGTACAACATGTGAGTACCTATAAAGTATAAGCTGTATATGCAATATCGAAAACTGGTTCAAAAGTCAATGAATAAAGTGTTCAATAAACATCAGCAGTGACAATATCTTTTTGTTTGTTCTGTTTTCTGTAAACGGTATTCATTTCTTTACTTTTTCTGTCTACTACTTCCGATGATGTCTTAGTTTGCTGCCTCAACTCCATCATCGTTGCTCTGAAGTCAAATTCGCAAAGTCTTCAGCTTTCCATGGTTATCACCGTCAGATCATTTATGACATATATCTTCACTCAGATAACTACATTTCAATGTTTTAATCCTGTTTTGGGTACTGAACCAACGTTCACATGGGACAGATGAGACTGAAATCACGGCTGCAATTATGGGTGACTTTGTCGCCATGGAAACATGGAAACATCACTGCTGCTCGGTGGCTGGCTAGAGTTGCTGGTTTGCTTGCTTGACGTCTTTTCTACTCCCACTTTTTTTGATGGGGCAAAGAAACTGTTGATAGTTTTACATTTTGACATATTTTGGAAGTACTGACTAAACAGTAAACAGCAATAGGAAAAACTACTGGACCACCCTGCCTGATCAAAAGTGTACATGTGTACGCATTGTGCGCAATGGAAAAAGGAACATTTTTGAAATAATGATGAACTCTATTGAACATGTTACATTTTTTATTGGTACAGCCTTGATGGAAACAATTGACGCGACGTGATTTACAGGATGTAGGACAAAAAGTTGCAAAATCATGAATATTTTGTATCAGCAAACATTTTATTTTTAGTCCTGGATAAACTACGCATTGGAGGGAAATCACGTGTGCTCATGTCTCTGTTATGGAGACTGCGCTTTTTTTCAATGTGTATCGGATTACGCAGACATCATTTTACTTTGCAATTATGCGTGAAATACGCAGGATTTTGCGTTAACAGAAGCTCTGCTATAGGAATGCGAAATTTAAGTCAAATGTCTGTGTTTCAATGTATTACAATATACTGTGATTCATTTGTCAAAACTTACCAGTTCATAGTCTTCCATGAGTGGATAATCAGGAAAACCCCCTAACTTCTCAAACATTTGTCTGGTTAGGAAAATACCTTGGTCCCCATATGGTAATTCTACAGGAAACATTGCAGAACAGCAATCAAATCAGCTTTTTGCTTCTTAATTTTTGTTTCACTCCATATTAGTAGCCATTTAGGAGATATGACAAAACATTAATTCAGGCATTGCTGGGCAAAATAAGTAAGTTCTGAACTCAACCAACATGACACTTTGAAAAAATTTGACATGGGGAAGCACGACAACATTGGACAAAGAATCTTTCATGTTGGCAACAAATCTTATGGCTTACATTTTTTAGTGAATACTACAGCATTGTTTGAAAATCATAGGATTACTTACCATATTTTGTTGCTCTTTTTCTTGCTGTCCACCTTATCATCCTTAAAATATAGTGTAAGTACAATGAACAGCTGAAGAGAAAACATGTCAAATTTGTGCAAATAATATTAGTACTTTAATGTGATAAATTATTTTGTATCTGTGTAGGTGTTTCTATCTGTGTCAGAGGTAACGTTAATCTAGGCAGACACTTCCGGTAATAGTGAGGTTATTTTTTTTTTTTTTCTCTATTTGTAAATGCAAATGTTGGAACTGTTCTTGGTAGCTGCACTAATGTTTGTAAAAAACCTTCACCAAAGTCAGTCACAGTACAATATAAAAGTGACAAATTCTATTGGGAGAAGTGTATCTAACATTACAGATCTACAACATACGCTAAAAATAACACTTGAAATGATTTTTCTCTGCTGAATTTGTATGGCTAGTTGAAGCTGAGGAAAAGAAACATGTCTCTCAAATTAATATTTTCATGTTACACAAATACACACTTGTTCTCTCTGGAACGACTGGAAAAGCTATTTTAATCACAGCATACTCACTACCAATAAAGAAAGTAGTTTGAAAAAATCTATGGTCCATACACAAGATGCATTCAAGCTGATAACAGTGTTGTGAGTAAGCTGTAGAGATATTTGCATGATCAATAGAGTTGATCGCTACTTCAGGTTTGTCACTAAATATAGCAGCACGTGTGCGACATCAGACAACGTTGCCTAAAATTTGGATAAATTTTGTGGTTGCATGTGCTTGTGGTCTGAGTCAAAAATTCATACGAATTAGGTGACTTTTGGTAGCCACTGCAACACTAGCAGGTTTTATTTTCTTCGTTTATGCAGAAATGTGGACAAATATTTATGCATATTAATGAGAGAAAAAATGCGGTCATTTGCAATCAGCGCTATTGAAGTCACCAGTATAACCAATGCCACTTAAATTTACATACTAGGTATTTGCTCTTACTTATCCGAGTAGAGTTTATCAAAATCCAGTGCGTAAGCCCCAGCAGATACACCTGGTGTACCAAGGACAAGCAAAATCTCTTCAAAAAATCTCTCTGGTACAAGCGTATCAGCATGAAGAAACAACAAGACGTCTCCTGAACTGTGACTGAATCCAGCATTCTGTTGCTTGCCTCTACCTGTCAAACATGATCAAATACACTTTAAGCCATTAATATTGGAAAGCTAGAGAGAGGCAGTTTATTTGGGAGACAGTATCTTCAAGTGACTTAATATTAGCAAGTGATGAAAACAGGTGTTGAAAATTCAAACACACTCCATTATCATGGATTAATTTGTCAACTTTCTCATTGGCAATGTATAAAAAGTGTTTGGTATGCATAATATATTAAGTAAGTTGTCAAAAGATTACATAGCATTGAGTTTAATTTGTTTTGTCCAAATTTGGAGAAAAGAAGCAATAAACATTTATAACTATCGTTTGTCTGTCATCATCCACTTTTGTCATTTTACATTTGATTTTACAAAGACTGGAAAACCTGAAAGAGCTGCATGGAAATTGAAATTGGAATAGCAATGATTCATTCTGTGTTATTAAGAATAGCTACATCAGGGATCAGAGCATGTCTGTACTGCTGTGTGTTTCTATATGTACACTTTGTCCATGAGAGGTGGGCAATGCATGGTAATTTATGCTGGTATTTGTATCTGTCTCTTCAGTGCAGTGTTTGAACATGCAGCGCATGAAAATCACAATGTCAATAAACCTAATTAAAATTAATGTCAGGCTAGCTTTTCACAAAGATTGCAGAACATATCACTCATTCCTAGTTTGCATTACAATGGTATATAACGTATATAATGTATGGTATATAACATGTGAAATAAATTGCAAAATTGTTGTCAGAGAAATAAATATGCTGTTCATTTAATTCATGTGCCTGAATAGCCTGCCAAAGCTTTTGTAAATCAATACATGTACATATAAAATACAGTGCAAACTGCTAAAGAAAACTTAATTCATTTCAGGTATATGTATTTTGAGGCAGTATAAATTACAAATGTTAGCAAACTTTAATGGTATTATAATTGCTATCTAAAAAGAACAACAACAACGATAGCCATAACAACAACAACTACAACAATAATGATACTAGTCATTGTTGTTGTTGTTGTTGTTGATTTCCTTACCTCGAGAACTTCTTACTACTTTAATTGGACACTTAGTCTCTGACTTTGCTATTTCTTCCACTTTTTCAAATGTTCCATCTTCACTACCTCCATCACACACTATTATCTCCATGAACTGAGGCCAGCTGCAACGCTGTCAGAAAACATACACAGAAGGTAAAAATACAGTGTCTCTTCATCTTTGATTATCAATGTGCGGTTGTAAGATACAGTTGAATTTCATCAAGGCTAGAAAGTTTTCAACAACATAATTTTGTTGGGGCAACATATGTTTATGTCTCAAAACAGACCAGCCAAACAACATTGCTCAGTATTATATCCTGGTACATACTTGAAAGCAGACAACTACAGCAGATGATTTCGCCAATCACCCAGACCAAGGCAGCTACAACTTTCACTATATGTACTGTAAAAAAAATTCTGACATGAGACACACCTTTATCAATGTTGCTATGGCATTCTGGATTTCATCAACCCCGTTTAGAACAGGAATGACGACACTGAGTCTTGGAGATTTTATCTGTTGTACGGATATTCCCATGAATTCCTCAACCACTGGTAGGTCATCAATTGTATCCTGGAAACACCATTTAAAGACATAAGAGTTGCCACATAAATGCAAAACTGACATTAGGAAACCAATGACATACAGAATATCAAGAATGTATAATGTAGTTTTGTTATTCTGTGGCGTTCTATAGTCTGTCTTTGGAATGATAGCAATAGTACACAACATGACAATATCTCAGCTTTTTCTGTGAAAACCATGAACTATTTGTTCACCAAAGCCACTGTAAGTTTTCCAAAGTTTTCTCTGTGAAACATTTAGATAACCTACCACATCTTGTAGAACTTTAGAGAGATGGCACACTGAAATCCCTACTGACTTGGCTCTTTCTTCTTGTTGCTCTCTCACTTTTTCTGTCCCCCAGTCTATACCCTGCAGTAAATTTTCTAAAAAATTACAAGGGAAACAATTTTGTTCAGATACCCTTTTCTGATTAAATGTTTCATTTGTCTATTAAGAGGATACTTTTTATCAACCCTATGGAAAGTTTTCACTGGAGTAAGTAATGATATACACTGTGAATTATTTGCATTCATAAACAATGGCACCTGACAAAATCAGAATATTGCTGTCTGTTTTTGCTAAGTATAAAAATTGTAGAACTTGAAATTAAGAAAAAGTTTTGAACAGCCATAATTATGAGACAAAATATACGGAACATCCTGATACAGAATTCAAACAAACAAATTGGAAAATGAAGATTGATGATGTAATACCTAATTTTGATGAATTTATTTGGTTAAGTCCGATTAAATAATAGCCTCCATCCAAAGCAGGACCCAGCAGTAAGTTATCCTTGGTGGCGCTGTCTTGAAGAGTGGTGAATGCTTCCCGGAGAAGATCTCTATTAATCCCTGGAATGTCACTTCCAATCTGAAAGAGGGAAATAAAGTACCGTACAAGTGACATGTAAAAACATGTCAAAATATGAATAAAATAATTGACATGGCCCAGCCTGAAAAGCAGGCAATAGTGACCATTTGAAGATCAACATTTTATGGCCTTCATTTCAAACTCATGTTTCTTGAAAAAAAAGTTTGCATTTGTATCTTTCTTCTACGCACAACCTCAATATGAAGTAGTTTTACGACTACATTTCATGAGAACCTTTTAGGAATGAAAAGGTCAACAACCAATTTGTATGTGGTACTACTGTACAAAGGTATAGAATTTAGACCCCTTTATGATGCCACTCTGTCAAAGGCAGGGAAAGACATTCAGACTCTAAAATTTGTATAATAATTTAATGATTTACTGTCAGTGTTGAGTCATTTTGAAGATTGAGGAATAAATGAAATTTATGGGTGATGCTATAAATGACAAGCATCACAGTAATGGTAGGCTTGTATATATTATTGATCATATCATTAGTCTCAAGTGGTTGTGGATCAGATCATAGTTAATGAGAAACAGTGGTGGTCAGGGAGCTTGGAATTGCTCACTCTATACAAGTTGTTGTTTTGTTGTCAATCCCACTGGTTAGGGATGGACCATTTGATATCCTGGGGGAGGGTCTGGAAGATTGATGAGATAGTATTATTTTTATTTCCCACTCTCCCACCTTTTTTGGTCAAGCATTCTCTGGCTGATTTTTTTCCCCGTTTACATTTGCTGGGAATCTTTATTTTTTCAAAAATCTTCCAGACCCCCCCCCCCCAAGGATATCAATCGTTCACTCCTTAGTGAAAATATTTGTTTGCAGAGTTAGTTAACTTTTGTTTGCTTACTCACAGTCCAGGAACATTTACATGAACAGTAAAAACTGAAAACAGAGCACTTGCAATATTTACATGAATAGTAAAAACTGAAAACAGGACACTTACAATCAGAACATTTTCAGCACCTTGTTGAAATGAATTCCTAAATGCACTTGACATTTTATCACCCAGGTTACCAGGTTGTTGTTCATTCCATATGCATTTCAATGAAGTTTTCCTATCAAACCAGTATTTGATATCCTGTTCATTTCCACCGCAATAATCAATTTCAACACAGATGTCTGGACAATGCTGCTGCACATTAGTGACCACGTCAACCATGTGGTCTGTCTGAAATCAAAAAAAGATGGTCATTATATTTCATTGTTCACAACGAGCAAGTGTGACATCCTTGCTAATTAGCATATAAGGGGTCCAAACTCTTTGTACCGAAAGCAGGTTCCCCCACACAACTTTGTCCCTAAACCACCTTGTCCCATGTGCCAATTCTAACCAAGGACCAACTCATCTCAAAACAACCATGCGTCACACAGTGTACATGTTTTTCCTCCTTATGTTTTTTTTTGTTCTCCTAAAAACCATAAATGGTAGAATTAGAAAAAAAGAATGAAATGTGCCTGTGAAACCGTGTGTACGGGTACTTATATAGCCCTACAAATATTTTACTCATGTGAAAAAAGTCACAACACTCTCCCTACACGTTTGTACTGCTGGTAGCAGCTATGACGGTTGTCTTGCACAGAATTTGTGTTATGTCAGGGCTCCTTTCAAGAGTTTGATCACAGGACAGATAGGTGATGAAATCTGGTGGGCATTGGCGCGTTATTTTCAGCTTTAATGTTGCCAACAGTTTTGGGGTGAAGTGGAGTTGTTTGGAGGCGAAATGGTTTTGGGCCAAAATGACTCTTTGGGCAAAGACATTTTGGTATAGTGTTGTTTGGGAGCAAGGTGGTTTTGGTGCAAATTGTACGGGAAAAGGGGGTGTGGTGCAACTTAGTTTTGATAAGTGTCTGGCAACCAGTTAGGAAAAATGCCGCCGTTGAATGGCAGTGTGCTTCTAGTTGAACGATTTGTGACAATACTACAAATATTTAGAAGAAATTACATTAATTGTAATTAGTGTATGAGGTTATATTGTTTGACCATCTGTTTTGCTCATTTACATGTCATTCTATCAACTTTGTTCAAACAAACACAATTGTAAATTATAATATGGACTCTCTTCTTCAGCAAATAATACGAAAGTCTAAGAGTGAGTACTGTCTGAGTGTGGCCCGGAATTTTGCCCATCGTGCCTGTTTTCATGATTTTAATATTTTGCTCATATTACACATCTGATCAATTTGATTTCAATACTCTTAAATTTGCATCAAAAAAGGAACATTTTTGCCAAGTTTCAAATTCCTAGGGCCAGTAGTACACTTGCAATTTTTGATAATTTTT
This sequence comes from Ptychodera flava, assembly GCF_041260155.1. Taxonomy (NCBI): domain Eukaryota; kingdom Metazoa; phylum Hemichordata; class Enteropneusta; family Ptychoderidae; genus Ptychodera; species Ptychodera flava. The sequence goes on along the minus strand of NC_091933.1, from coordinate 8,726,720 downwards.
TACATTAAATTAGCTACTCTGCGCATCACTTATTAATATCTAACTTTGACTTGAACAAACATGCCGCTGAGTCTGCAGTAGACATAGACAGTTGAAGCTATATTCTACAAATATTGCAAGTCAAGCATACAAACGTGTACGACTCACCATGTAGTGTTGAAGTCTGGCTGCACCCGTCTCACCTAGCTCGCCGATAAGACGGGTTTTTGTTAAACCGGGAGTTGGGTACCTTGTGAATAATATGATTCGGTTCTTCTTCGTTTGCAACTTCCATCTGTTCCATGTTTTGCGGCCGCTGAAAAATACTAAAATAGCGACCGTTGTAGCAAATAAAACTAACGACACGCCCACTGGACTTGCAACTGAGATGGGTAGCATCATTACGACGTGGATTATGGACAAGTGTTATGCAACTCACAGACGACAACTGCAGCCTTGGTGCGGTGCCCGTATATATATTAAATACGGTGGACAGAACACAGATACTATGTGGTGAGATCTGTTGTCAAATGCACATTGTTAGTGGTTACGTAGTACACAGGAAAGTCGGAACTGTATGTCCTTGAAAGTATCCTTAGCAAGGGACAGGACAGTAAATATTAGAGTTGATGTGCAGCAGCTCGGAATGTTGCAGTTGGTTGGCTGAGACGCTGCACACCAAGTTGAAACATCAACTGTCGTCCACAGTGAGCCCGCTCTCTCGTCGCAACCGCCACCAGTTGAACAATATCTTCACTCATAGACAGTGGAGCTCCACAGGAGAGTGATCAACTGTTCAGACTTCTGGGTAGGTGTATGCATGCGAGCATATCGCATAGATCCTGAGTCTCGTATGGTGCCAACTGTACAACATGCATGCAGCAATGCAGGAACAAGCCCTGCAGTGCAGAGTGTGACATGCGCAGCAGCAGTCATCATCTAATAATTCTTTCGTTTTCATGGGCCGCTTCATTTGGAACCGACAGCGGACAGATATACGGCGATTCTTTCGTATTCAGTATTTCCCGTTCGTGCACAGGAGCTAAAACGAAAATTCACCAGTCAAAAAGGACTTTAAGTAATTAAGTAAAAAACAACATTCTCAATGTTGTACTACTATTGTATGTTAAGGCATGGCCCACTGTAGGGAACATACCTGAATTAAACAAAATAGTGTTATTTCCATATATATCGTCTACTTGACTGGATTTTAGTCCACTTGTTCGTTTTACTAAATTATTACTGTTAGAATATGAAAAATCTCGACAGACATGGTCACGCAATTAAAATTGCCAGTTTCCCTTAAAAATTTCATACATTAAAAAAGGGATAAAATTTCAACTTCTAAATTAAATATCGTCTTTTTTTCTGGATATTCAGAAACAGTAATTATCTTTAAACAAAAGAGACACCATACCCTAAATAAAAGATTTGAAACATGTAGTCAATATTTAAAAAATGTCCGAGAAATGTACAAAATCGCTGAAATTGTTAAAGTTTTGAGGAAAAATATCATTAAAATTTCATAGATTTAAATCAGTCAGTGGTTGTTACGCAAGCTTTAATGCTATTTTATATCTACTAACAATTTTGTTTGAATAACTTTTGTCTTGAATTGTGGTTTAAATATCTTATAATTTCCCATATGTAATTTTGGTAGGAAAATGTAATCTGTTAGTCACGTGACTTGTTCGAAATCACAAGATTTGCATAAATTTCGTTTCCACATTTTAAGAAATTAATTTGCCAACAGTCAAGTTATTTCGATCTGAACTTAATAATTTATAAGTCTCAGGTCCATGACCTGACATACATGCGCGGGAACCAGCCCTTTCGACTTGCTAAACATAATCATTATTTACATCTACCATTTGCGTTACTGACGGAGAATCAAATCTAATTCCCAAACATGGCGTACAAAATACACGTCTTACTTTCGGGTCTCTCAGAGTCTTTTTCGCTTTATTTGTCATAAAATTAAATATAACTCACATCTGGAGCGGAAAAGATACAACCAACCACACAAACTATTTCTCAAACTTTGCATGGTTGACAAAAAGATTCAGCTGGAAATACAGATTTACAGGACCTGTATATTTTGGCTATATTCCTGATCATGTCAGTATACATATTATGAGTTTTTACAATGGTAGTGCCGTAAAATTGCGAGTAGGTGTGATTTCTAAGTGAAATGGAGTGTTGTGCAGTATAAACATGGATCACAATTACCGGCAGAAAATGTTTCGGTTTCCTTGTTTTCACTATCAGATTTTCACTGTCAGTTGTTCTTTCAAAATTATCTCTTTTCTTGCTTTTATTACTGTGACTGACAGGTTTCTCTTTCGCAAAGTTTGAATAGAAGTATCCTGCCCGTCAAAATGCATAGTTTATTTATTTATTATAATGACTTTAGGTCACAAGACACATTATATCCAACAAAAAATCGATAAAAGTTAACCTCACAGCCCAATGGAACGATCTGTCACTTTGAAAACGGAGTGGAAACAAAGAGGAATAAAAGAAACGCCATAAAAGGCACGACAATATCGGAAAAAGCAGATTGACCATACTAGTGTTATCTATACAAAATTCACCAAAATTCTTCTATCTTAACTTTCATTGCGAAATATTCCAGTTTCGACTCAAAGACGCAATTCCGCGTTTGTGCTATAACAATGAGCGTTGCCTACGAGACGGATATAACGTGACAAAACTTTCGGCAAGGTGAGTTTTTTAAATAAAATTTAGGTAAGTAAGCCTCAAACCTTACTTTTTGTCTGGCGTTATCGTCCTCCGCTCGGATTCCAGGATGAACAAAATCTTTCTACTAACCATGGAAATATCAATGTACACTAAATTTAATTTTCAACACCTTCAAAAAACTATTTCAAGTCTAATTTGACCAATAATTATTATTTAGCGCAAAATTCCATAGGGAAACCCTTTCTGTAAGCTTTGTTGGTCAAGGTAAGAAGTCTACACAAAAACCAAACCATATGTCTCAAATTCCAACTTGAACCACTATATTGCATTGGGGTAAAACTGTGAACCCGAAACAAAATGTTAACGCTCGTTTCTGAACTGCATCGCATATATCATGTTTTCACACTCCTAAACGGCAGAACGGTTGTCGAGTATGGGGTCATACATGCATTATATAATTTTGTATGAGATTCAACCCCAATTTTTTTCAGAATTTTAACTTTTGAATTAAAACAATGCTCGATGGGTCGTTTGAGACAAAGCTTTAGAAGTGTATAGTCCTACAGAAAAATAAAAATCTTTAAATGCACCGATAATGATGAAATTCCCTGTGTTTTAGCACGGTCCCTCCACCGTGGTGTTAGCATAGACGGTGACAATCGCGAGTCTCGCCTCTTCTGTCTCTAGTTTCACGGTGCAAGGGGGACAGCTATTCGACATCTCAAACTTTTACAATTCTTTTCTGATCTACCACTTGTGGGGTTCATTTAAAAGCTCTTGGTGTGAGAAAACCTCTTACCCTCTTAATTTTTCGAAAATCGAAAATTTTGTTTTTTCTCTTTTTAAGTTAACACAGGGATGGCGGCCATGTTTAATTTCAACGATAGGAAAATCTCGGGTAATTTGTATCTCTAGTACTAAAATTTGCACGGTGACCCCCCGATTTTTATTCTTGATTTTGAGAATGGTTGAAATACTCCTTGAGAAAAGTTTGAGCAAAAGTTTGATTCTTTCAGCTTCGAAGTGCATACTACTACACATCCGAAAAGAATCCGAATATGGTTTCAATGATACACGCTGCTCAGTGCTCAGACCAACCTGTACTGTTTACACAACACATGCGAGCAGATCACCAACCATTTCCATTGCAGGTGAAGCACATGTATGTTTGATCGTGTTTTCTGCAGTATATGGGGCCTAAACCAAAGCACGAAACTTCACTCGCGCTTTATTTCATCCAGATAGTCACGGAATAGTCATAGTCATCTAATTTCTTCCTGCGCAATCGTACGATACTGGTGTAAAAGATGGCCGACTCATTCTGCGATTACAGTGTCGGACGGGAAGATAGAATTTGCACTGAAACAACTTTTCAACGAGACATTTATCGACGTTCGGACTCTTTTGAACAGTTTCGTGTCCTAAAGCGCTTGAGGCTTTTCCGTTCTTATTGACTTTAGTTCTGAAATTTTGTTGTCTGGTGGAAGTTACCGCCACCAGAAAGGTACGTCTTGCTGCAGAGGAGCGTTCCACACCAGGGGTTCCACAGTTAAACTGTTGCTAACTGTAGACAGTGGTCGTCTATAGCAGAACCATACATGTACTACTCTACTCACAGTGAAATCTCGTCGAAAATAGCATCTGAATAGCACCATGGATTCTCACGATTTGTTCTTTTCGTGCAAGACTGGCGATTTGCATCGGGTGAAGTAAGTGAAATAAACAAGTAATTACAAGTATTTCTCACACTCAACGTTATCTTAGCCCTGCGAGTGTTCCCGGCGTTTTACGGTGTGGGAGGCCGTATTAACACACAGCGTCATACGCAGGGCTCAGTGTTTCATCCAGGATGGCATCAACAGGGGGGATTCTCCCCTTTACCAGAAGAGTTAGGGGGAGTTCACCAGTTCATGTGTTCTGCTTGTATCTCGAAGGTGTGATTGGCACCATTTAAGGGGGGGGGGGGGGGGCTTGTTCCACCTTGCAGCAAATCTAAGGGGTGCCAAGGTGTCATCAGAGGGGAATCCCCCCTGTAGATGAAACACTGAGGGCTAACTGTTATCTCTGCATACTTGTTTCATAATTCATCGCTCTGACTCTGTTTCCGTTCACGTCAGTATAGTAAGGCACACTAGACCAACTTGGAGATTTCTCCTGATCGGGAGATCTTCTTCTAGTTTGCCATGCTGTGTTACACTGTATGTCGAGTGTTCGACTGCTGACTACGTAGACTACCAGGTTGTAGATGTCACAGTTGCTAACGTGTGCTTGGGATGCATGTTAGAGAGTTCTTACATGATATGATCTCCAGACTCTGATTATAATTTTTACTGAAATTTGTATGCATATCTCAGGTATCTGGTCGAGAAAAAGGAAGTGGAATTAAATGTACGAGACCAGTGGGACAGTAGTCCATTGTAAGTTGTGTCCTTGTAACTTGTATCTGTTTGGTTAAACTATTTTACAACTTTTTTCCTGCCTTTTCTAAAGTTCAAAGTGGTTTTCTGTATTGGCAAAAGTATATCAAATTACCAGTGCCCATCGAATCACGGGACATGAACAGACACCCTGATGATGAAAGTAATACCAATTCAGTACGGTTCAGTTGGAAGCAGTACTCAAAACTGGACAGTGAAAGAAATTCCCACACAATATTAAAGATCAAAAAGTATGATACTAACAATTTGGTGAGTTTGGTGATTCATGCTTCGCTGTGTGAATATCAGTATGGCTGCCCCCACCATTCATGTCACTGATATCACCAAGTGGTTCAAAGGGTAATCTGATTAACTTTTGTTAGGACTCAACTGATAAGTCTACTGCCATGATGCACAAATAACATAAACTATACTATCTGTAGTATATATCAGAGGATAAAATTGGATTAAAATAATTTGGAGGTGAACAGCCATTTGCCCTCTTAGTAAAATTACTGCTACACAGACTCAAGAAAGCTTTTTCTGGGACAAAAGAAAATTTTATATCTAAATATATGTATATATGCTGGTATAGTAGGACTGATGCAAAGTCCTAGGTTGATACAACAATTCAGAAATGTCAGTTTCAAAAAGAAACAAACTGACACAATGAAATGACATGTTGTGTATTTATTTGGTTTATTTCAGGTATTATGCCTGTCTGTGTGGGCATGAAGAACTGGTTGAATATTTACTGCACTGTGGTAATTGCTTTCCCTGTTTACATTATTTTAGCTTAATTATAACATTCAAAAAGCTTTTAGCTTAATTATAATATTCAAAAAGCATAACCTACTAGATGTGCAGCCATGTGTGCAGTTCACATGACCTTTGAACTGCAGTCAAGGTGACAGTAAACTCCTATTTGTGTCAAGTGCAGTTGTCACTACAATCAAAATTCACAAACACATCCATAAATATATTTCAAAAGTAAGGAAGAATCATTCAGACATTTGTCATAGTGAAGAAATGTTAGTTTTGCAGCCTTTCTGGTTTTCAAATTCCTAAGTACCTGGTAAATACTCTTTACCCCAGGTGCCAAGTGTGAGCCAAACACATTTGATGGTGAACGTTGTCTGTATGGAGCTCTGAATGACAAGATTCGCAACACACTGAAGAATTACAAAGCGATCACTTCCCAATTCATGAGAAGAGACAATTTTAAGGAGTTCTTGAGAAAGTAGGTATCTGGTCACGATTAAGTGAGAAGTCTGATATCATTGAAGAGATTTTAGACAGTGAAATCATCTCATTATGGCATTGTATTCAGCAATTTAGGTTTCAAAGCATGGATGCCTGGTAGATTGACTGATTGATGTCAAAAGTCAAAATGTGACTGCTATGTTCATTTACTTATAATTATTAAATAATTGGATACTATGCCAAATATTGCTTTGAAATGTTGATAGTGAAGACTGTACTTATTTTTCGTCAATCTTTTGTAAATGGTTCTACTCTGAAATAAAAAAGATACATGGTGCTCTGCAGACTCAGTACACCCAAGAGAGAACATGATGCCGATACAAACAAACCCACATGTACAAACGCATATAGAAATACATATATTTCTGTGTGCGTTTGTGAACGTGGTTTTGTTTGTACAATGGGCCATTCGAATTCCGGGCTTAACTCATTTCAGTACTTTGTATTTAAAATGATGTGTTCTTTGCCCTGTTCACCAACAGGCTTCTTGACCGTGGAAGTTACGAAGATATTTGGTTTGATGTTCATGGGCAGCAGTTCACAGCACACCGTTGTATCTTGTCAGCAAGGTCGGCTTACTTTTCTGAGATGTTAGAAACCAAATGGAATTCCAAAGCCAATGTTTCTCTGAGACACCACTTGGTAAGAAGTTCTCCAGTTTACTACATAGTTCATGGTATTTGATCGCTGATGTAAGTAACATTGATATGAATCAAAATTATGTCAGCTGTAGTCATGAAAATCTGACATTTTCAGTGGCAGGGTTGTAAAGGAGCGCAGTTGCCGGTTATAGTGTTTACAAACTTGGCATGTTGTCTGCATATGAATAAAGAAAATCTAAAATTAATGAAAGATAGTGTTGTATTTCTTTCAGGTGCAACCAACAGCGTTTCAAGGCATTCTCCGGTTTCTGTACACAGGTAAGTGTAGACTTTATTGAAATCAGTTGATGGAATGTTTTCTTTGTAAAGATTCTGATTGTTCATGATTTTGAGCAAAGTCTATCTTGTTTACCTGTAGCTGGTCTTTATCATTGAAATAGTGGTCAGAGAGTTTCCATCTAATCCTGACCACTAGTTAAAGAAACTTGTTTTCCTTGAAAGGATACCTACCATAGTTCAATCAACACTTGCTTTTACAGCCTGACCATATATTGCTGAAAATACAAACCAAAAGAATTTATGTTTTTCGGAATACCTGTTCACAGACTGTGTTCAGATACACATTGATGATGTGAATGATGTGATGAGACTGGCAAAGCAATGCCAACTTCCTCAGCTGATTGAAGGAATTGAAGACACTCTCAAGAAGATGGAACCTTTTGGTAAGTACTTGTACGTGTAGAAATGTTACCAGTCTGTGGAAAGTCTGGCTGCAGATTTTCATGACTACAAGCAACATAATACTTATATTAGGAAAATTGTTAAATATGGTAGTTATCACATTTGGCAGGATATTGATATTGAGGTTAACCATATTTGTACATTTTAATATCAAATTATGTATTACTTTTATCGTTCTAAACATACATCTTTTATCATACATGAATGACTTCTCAAATACTAGCATCAATACATTCACTTTCACAAAGTGTCCGAAGTCAATGATCATATCTTTATGATGGGTACACATGTTTTCTTCTAGTACGTTCTAAACCAGGCACCAAAATCACAGTGATCAGTGTTGAGCCTTCCAACAATAACACACAGCTACACAGTGACCTTGGCAAGCTTGCTGAGAGATCCATTCCAAATCAAATTAATAATTGGGTAAGTGTGTCACAAACTATATGAATAAGCTAATAATAGTGAGGCAATAACTCCTGCTGCAGGCCAGGATACCTAAACTTTGATTTCAGTGCATGACATACATGTTTATAAGCCACTAGGCCAGTGCCTCATGGAGCAAATTTTGCCAAAATGGAGTGTATACTCACCTGTTATTGTTCTTATATCAACATGTATTTTTTTGCATTGTTTTGTGGTGTTCCCTGTACTATCCATGCCAGAAACTAAGAAAACAAATTTCTCAAACTTATCAGCTGTTGTTGAAAAAAGTGACAGAGCCTTGGACCAAGCATCATAAACAATTGGGGAACATTGCATGTATACTTGGTTATCACAATAGAAGCAAAGGAGGCAACAAAAAAGTGATAAAACTATTATGGCAAAGCACATACCAAATGTTCTAATAGGCCAGATCAAAAAATGTAATTCAATAGCTGGCAATTGAATTACCTCTATGCTTTTTATCGTGGAAAACAAATTGATTTTTCCCGTTAATCTAAGTACGGTACCCTTGGTTTTGAGATTAACCTTGTGTTGTAGTTTAAGGCCTGCTTTAGTTCCTGTATCACTATTGTACATTACACACAGATACGATTATAATCAACAGAATTTTGAATTTTTATAGTGTACTAGTTTCAAGGTACAGATATCTTGTATGATTGGTATTATTTTGGACTGAAGTAACTTGTGATAAGAATCATATCATCCAAATCAAGATCATTTATGATTGTTTGTAATCATGTGCAGGAATACCCTTGGTCATTTCAGGTCAGTCATGGTGAGCTGCCCTTCTTTTCAGAGGAAGAGGACAGGCCATTCTTTGCTGATATTTGTTTTTCAGTGGAAGGGCACAACTTCTATTGTCATAAGGTTTGTAAACAGCAGATACTCTCATCTAATAATTGTCAAGTCATTGTCTTATATCTTTGTGAAAACTCAATGTATAACATTCCAAAAAAATTGTTGACTCATTACACCTTTTGTCATATTGATCCCAGATAATTGTGGTAAGTACCGGTATCTCTAGCTGTAAACTTGTCTCCGTAGTTGTAGTGATCAGCACTGTGTGTGCAATGGAATAGTAGCACATTCCAAATCAGAATCAGTTTTGATCTTTCAAGATAAACTATAACTGTGTGTGCAATTGAATAGTAGCACATTCCAAATCTAAATTAGTTTTGATCTTTCAAGATAAACTTTAACTGTGTGTGCAATCGAATAGAAGCAGATTCCAAATCTGAATCAGTTTTGATCTTTCAAGACAAACTATCAACTTTTATCCAGTTATGAATATACCGGTACTTCCTTTGAAAGTCAAATACAGTCAAAACTTGAACCAGACTCTGTTCATCTTCTGCCAGGCTTTCTTCTGTTGCCGTAGTGATTATTTCAAGGCATTGATCAGTGATCATTTCTCAGAGATGGAGACAGATACAGAGGAAGAGATGCCAGTCATGTCACTCCAAGACATAACCGCTGACGTATTCAGTGAGGTTGTCAGGTATCTCTACTCTGATACTCCCCAGGTGAGTGTAAATTTACACCTGGCGAGACGTTTCACCAAATTCAATAGGTTTGATCAAAAGATACTCACACTGTTGAATAAAGAAGAGGCAGTTTGAGCGGCTTATTAAAGACTGAGGTTTGGTTCTCTGAGGTAATTCAAGGAAAGATTCTAACGTTAACACCGTGCCTTGTGTGTCATATTGCATGTACCATAGAGGATTACTTTTGAAATTTCAAGGAAATTTTTATTTCTTAAACCTTTGAACCCAATTCAGGGATACATCCCCTCAGGTTCCAAGGGGTTGAGGGTTCAAAAGGTTAATCTTGTCCAGTATCACTGGTATGCCACACCAAACACAACAACAGCATATCGACCAATCAGTGAATGTAGTTACTGTTATGTTTCAGATTTCACCCATCCTTGCCTATGATGTGTTGTGTGTCGCTGACCGGTATCTGTTGCCTGGTTTGAAAAGGATCTGTGCCAACGTGATAGCCCAGCATCTGGATGAGACCAATGTGATCTCTGTCCTGAGAGCATCAAGGATGTTTGAACTACCCAGACTGGAAGATCAGTGTGCTGAGTACATGGCGTCCATCTTTGACAAGGTAATTCCTGTTAAAATTTCTGTTATACAAGATGATTTGACATATGATGCAAAATTAGATTGAAATTAATGCTATATTTCAGATATTGTGTTATATATTTTTAAGATGGAGCAAATCCAATTATCCAGGGACTAGGGTCAATTCTTGAGCAGAGACCTGTGGTATTTTACTATCTTTCTGGACCAGCAGATCAATCAGGCTTCTTTAGTGAATGCTAATGCAAATATATCATGGATTATGAGCGCAAACCAACTGGCAAAGGCTTCAGAACTGCATGAAAACAGATGCATGATCAATTTACATTACAAAGTGTAATTTGCATATTCTTTTGTTGTGAAAATGTCTTCTTTTGTGTAGTTATTACCATTTGAATAGATTGCTCAAAAAAAAACAAGCGGGTAGCCCATACCTCAAAATCCCCTTGTGGAGAACCCCTTATAATGATATGTCTTGATGGAAGGGAGGGACAGTGTTGCATCATATAACAATCAGACTCATATTTGTTGACAGGACTGGTGATCATAACCTGTATTTTAGACTGTTGGTTTTTATGTATACATGTACATGAATATGGAGTTCAATTTATGCAAGTTATTTGATGATTTTGAATGAAGATATTTCATCAGTTTCTCTTTGCAAAGGCATTATCACTGTGCAGAGCTAATAGACTTGATATCACTGATAAAGGGAAATTTCACTGGGATGAAACCTTTTACCTTGTCATGTGGACTATAGGGCCTGTCTATCACCGGCAGGGATCATACTAGAAATATAACACTATTTCCTGAGGCCTTTGGCTGATGGGAAATAGCAATTCATTTATGGTGAATCATGGCCACAAGGGATAACAGTAATAAAAATTGCACCAAACCCCAGATAAAGACTAGGAAATGGGTGCTTTATAAAACACCACCTGCCCATACTCATCTGTGTTGTTTTTCATTTTCTCACTGCAATGAAATTTAACAATTTCTCCGAGGAAACTCTTTTGGATGCCTCTGGATGTGCCTGTTTATCCATGGAAAGAAGTGAAAATAATATCAACATGTCAGTTGACACCCTTTTTTGCACTTGAATCTTAAAATAAGCATATTAACTATTAACTTAACTATCAAACTCTGCGGTATCGTACTAGTATATACACTGTTGACTTACAGATCGTCACAACAGATGAGTTTGCCGAGCTGGTGAAAGAGGATGCTGCCAGTGTGGAAGAGAGAGAAGAAACAGACTCCATTCCCATTGTGGATGACATCCGTTATCACATCACAAGTAACGTACAGACTTTCAGTGCCATGGCTGAAGCCAACGAGAAACTTAGCGCCCTGGATGAACTCTTGATAAGACTTGACGTGGAATGTTAATTTCATGGCATCTCGTCAGGCAAGTCTGCACGGCTCCTGGGAAACAGGGCAAGTGAATACGTGTATGTGTCGTCTGCATGCAAACCCACATACCCTCCCATTGTGCTTTGTCATCTCAGTGATGTCATGTGTGTTTTCTTTAAATTGAACACTTCAGCGTGGATGTTGTGGAGTGACCTGCAGATCAAGTGACTGGGGGAAGAAGGTTTACCGACAGCTTTCCAGCATAAAGCAATTCTGTGACTGGTTTTCTGAGGCTAGGACAAAACAGAAACCTGTGTTATATTGACATGGACTTATTGCAATTTGTAATCTGAAGTTGAAGTTCATATAACAGATTGCTTTTTTTGTCTAGTAGTACAGGTTTTCTTGAATTCCACATGAAAGCTGACCCCATACCTAATATAGAATGGATAACAAACCGATAATTGCAGACATCTCTCCTTGCTTTACATCTTGCTCATACAGTATGTGAAATGCCTCATAATGTAATTTTATGAGGTGCACCCTCATACTGCCCTCTATGAATTTTGTAAAATTAGAAACAGCATCCTTCGGTATGCTCTGAAATCTACAATGAAACTGTCATTATCAGTTTTTAATTTTTGATAATATGATCAATAGTATTTCCCTAGACCTCATTAATATATCATGATAAATTTTATTCTTGAGGTGTCCATACTTAACTGATAACCTGCATGCTTTGTATGCCAATCAAACAACGCTGTACATTATTCAGGATCATTGTGCACTGAGGTTCTGGAATTTGGCAACAGAAAATCTATGGCAGTAGAAGGCAACAGCGCCCTCTAGCGGCAAGGACGCATTCTAATAGTCCCTCCACCCACTGTGGTTCTACCTAGTAACCTAGTTAGTTGTTCATGGAGATGTCAATGTCAGGAATGAGATGTTCCTTTTTAAGATAACAAGTTTTGCAAAAAGTGAAGGAGTGGTCGTATACTATGGATTTTATACCATTTGCACTTGAATACGTGTTTGATAATGTACTGTAAACATTAATGTTATTTACATCAATACAATGTGCTGCTTTATTGCTACACTTGCAATTATTACATTTAATAGTGAAATTCCGCAAATAATACAATTTAAAATGTTGACCATCACAGTGGTCAAATTGTTTTGGCCGAGTTCTATTGGTCATATCTATCTATTGGTCATATTTATGCCAGAAGTCAGTGATATTGATAAAATTTCATCATCAATGAATGATATACATGTATTATGTGTTATAGGTTGTGTTTCTCGATACTTGTACCAGATCTGAAAATTCACATTTTTGAAAGGTTTGTTACTGCATGCAGCTGTTTAGAATGATTTCATGGCAACTTTTTCAGCTCATTTGGTAATCTGTTTGATATGTACATATCTTACTGCTGTAACATATTATTTCACCATGACAACAGCTAATTTAAATTTCATTTTTTCAGAGTTGGCAGTCATTTTAAATCCATTTTTTCAAATCTTTTCAACAATGGTAAATAAAAATCTGGTCTGTTAATCACACGGTGTTGTCAGCGTCATGCACCTGTCACTAGGCTATGAAAGGTCTGATGTGCAAGACCCATGTTCTGACTGAAAACAAATATTACCATTTGGTGGATATCTTTTCATGTGATTGGAGTTTTAACTGCAAGATTTCAGCCGTATTGCAATACTCTGTGGTCTAATTTAAAAGGGACAAAAGCTGTACCTTTTGATAATATTTTCATTATTTTTGTTTCATAATGCGGCCACATTATCATATTCCTCTCCATAAAGTATGAAGAAACAGAGAAATTATAAGCCTTGCCAATACAATGGATTGCCTCCCATACGCAATGTTACCATTGACAAATGAATAGTAGTCTGGACGAGAATTCGGTTGTGAACAATAACATTACTGTTAAACATAAACAGACTTTATTGACACCAAGCATTTTTGGATTAGAACCAGAAACATTCTCTTTCAGATGGAACAAAAAACACTGGGAAATATAGGAAAATGTACTGCTGATGGCGCCTTTGACAATGCTGTCAATGAACTGTCAGTACATGTAAACAAGTCAGCTGTACTGGTCTGCCATGGGAGAGGGAAAAGATAAAATACCAAAATTAATTAAATAATTTCAGGCAAAGACTCTGCTGAAATTAATTTTAAATGGTGCAGATTCATACTTATAAATGCTATTTTAATGAGGCCATGACAACACAGATCATCCTTTCCAAGGAAAGGCCATGTTAGTCAACCTTGTTGACATGTAGGAAGAAAAGCTGCAAGCTTGTCAGAGTTCAAGGACATGTCATTGAAACTTTTACTGCATTTAAGTGTGATGTTTTCCGTCGCAAATTTTATTGGTTTTCTACATAATGGGGAACATTTATCAATCATTGCAACTTTCTGCCTTTGTCAGTGTAAATGAATATCAAGCATTATGCCAAGCATTGGTCTGTTCAATCCAATCAGGGAAGAACCATTTTATGTTGGGATGGGGGAAGGGGGTTAAGGAAACTGACATTATCCAAACTGCCATCTCATCTCCTGCACTGTGTTCTGATAATCAGTCATTTCTTATTCATTTGCATGCCGGCAGTGTAAAAGACATTCAACAAATGTCAAGTTATTCATTCACGCAGTGTATTATTTGATTAGGTTTGCAACGTTACTCAAAGACGTCCCACTTCCAGTGGACCGAGAGCTCTATCTACTCCTGAAAATCGAATGGTTGTCTCCTTTCATGTGATGAGTTGATGTATCTACAACCTAACCTCAGGGGGAAGTACTCAGTCCATTACTCACTCTCATCAAAGTTGACAATAAAAACAACAGAATCATCATAATCTCTCCATTAAGCGGATTAATTTTTTTTAATTTATTCATTTCAAGCGAAATGAATGCCTGTGAGTTCTATGACATCGCAGCCTGTCTTATTTCTAAGTTATTTCGGCTAATTACTTCTCTCAGTCAGCGGACAATAACGCTGTCTTAATGTTCTTGATTTACAGTGGCTAGTAAATGAAAAATAACATATCTGAATAGGAACATCAGTGACAGATAGTTTGATCATTCCTTATTCTGCCAATGTTTATCATCTATTCAGTGTCTGAGGTCAAAGTTAGACCTGCCAACAGACAAGTAGGGAGGGATGGTGGAAGAAAAATAATTTATGACCAGGAGCGTTGAATATCGAATTCTTATTAAAGGCTTGACAAACAAACATGTTGGTTAAAACCATCTGCCTTAGCGCAGTGTAATTCTCACACTGTTATTGACATACTGCTGTTCCTCAGAGTAACAGTAGTTTGCAGCATTCTAAGTGACTGACGTACATCCATACAATTTACTGTCGACTGATTTCCAGCTTTAGACAATCATGAAATTAAGGTCCAATCAATTGCTGATTGAAATGAAGAAATTTCCATTACCTTTTATCACATCCTAATGGCGTTCATTATACTCAGGAATTTCAATTTCAGCTTTGCACATACTTTTCACTTCAGTGTTTTTCATAATTTGGCATATTTGTAATTCTTTTCGTGTTAGCTGAAAACATTCACTAGATTTCAAGAAATATTGTTCCAAAATAGATGTTCAAAATGAGAAATTACACTGCCTAATAATGCAAGTTCACTGTCATATTTGACCTTGAGATAGAAAGAGTATCACATGTAGTTTGTAAATGGAATCTGCCAACACAGCTGTGTAAGATGACATTTATGGACGTTGTACTGAACAAGTCTTAAAAGGGAAACCTGTGTAATTGCCTCGGGCCAGACCAATGGCAATGCTAGATTTTTTTAGGAATCTGTATATAGTATAATGGTTTATTATGTATTGATATAGAGAAAAGTTATGAATTTTATAGATTATCTATTGTGAAAAATGTCCATAAGGAAGACACATATCTAGTCAGTATTCTTTGAACTGTCTATCAACAAGAAATGATATAATTTTTTACAAAAAAGTATTGTTTTGAAACATGCTCTGTAGGTCTTTCTCACTGTATAAACCATTCTATGAGACAGTGCTGTACTTCATATTTCAGGACAGATACAGTTCCAGCAGTTATGACCAACATGACTGATTTACAGCTTAAGAATGGTTTTACATTCACAGGAAGGTACTGAGGCAATGTCACATGGCAAATCATCACCAACCTTCACTTAACACACTCGGGAATGAGGTGATGTCTGTGAAATTGCAACCAGTAACAATTCGGATGGAATATGGGATTTGTTTGTAACAAGTGATTGTACTGCAAAGCAGTGTAGTGGTGCAGGACCACTGTGGTGTCACAGTACATTTCACATTGCCAAGTTGATTGTCATTGACATTAGACAGGACATGTTGCGTCAGTACCTGCATGTGGCATTGAATTTCCATGGAAAAATGAATAATGGCACGGATGCTTGAATATGTGTTGTGACATAATGTTTTGAGTAGCCATTGACCGACAATCACACTTGAAACCAGGATCATTATTTGAACATTCTCGATGAGCTGCCACGGGTAGAGAAGCCTATTTCAAACCCATCAAAACAATAAAGTAATCAAATAAACATTGCAGTCAAGGCAACCATACACTGTATCTATGCAAGGGTTTTTCAGTATCATAGATGTAAATATTTCAGTCCGTACAATTAGAAACAACTAAATCCAATGCTGATCAGACGTGCCAATCGAGTTAGGAAACATACACAGGTCAGGTTACCTTTGCCATTATGATGATTACGATGTCCTTTTGTCGTGACTCTTGGAATTATTTTTATGCACTGATTACCAAACATTTCATTTCTAATCAACTCTACCTGGCTCATGACCCCACGACATATCACTTTGAAAGGAATCGCCACAAATTAATCGTGTCACCAAGTGTTGTGTGTATAGTGCGTGGTATATTAATCTGTAATTATGTGGCCAGTCGGAGTTTAGGACAAATTGAATGGCATTAGGAACAGCTGTTGTGTTTTCTATATGGTCACATTGTTGTTCCACTGTTTTTCCTACATCACTTGGGCGATATGCGGCTGATTTTTAACATAATCTCTCCAAGCTACAGCTATGCCAGCAGCATCCTGTCCTTTGAAACATACCCTTTTCATGATTCAAATTTGCATAGTGAACAGTCTTATGTGTGAATTGTTTGACATGCATTGAGCTATGTGGCTGCTGACAGTGGCATTTGATTTTCATCAGTAGTTCATGCATACAGTATTTTGTCAAAGTTCAACATTGGGTATACCTGTATACATGGAAGAAAACTGGGATTGTTTTAAGGTTGAGCTGCATGTTGCCATCACAGTTTTCATCCAAGGAATATTTTTCATCTAAGATGACAAGGAAACACCCTCATATAATAAATTTTCAAAAAGCAGAGAATCTAAATTTACTATGATAGCAATAGTTTACTTGAAGGATGAAGGGGTTGTATATTTGGGGTAAAAACCCTCAATTTTGGTATTAATGATAAAAACTAAGTCAAAAACTTGATATTGTTTTCTGAAATGTAATATTTCACTTGAAACAAGAATATATGAAGAAAAAAAACGACCATTTTATATTTCATTATCTGACCTCATTCCAAAATGGCATGGGTTGAAAGACCGACACTCACAAAAGTGATTAAAAACATGATTAGCAAAATTAAAATGCTTCTTATTCAAAATGTTAGAACTTTATTGCCAAACAAATAGCCATTTTGATATATATATATATATATATATTAAATAAAAAAGTGAGAAGCTTTAAGAAAATTTGACATCGCTAAAGTGGAGTTAAATTCTTTGTAAATCTTGAAAATTGGGAGAAAAGAGAAGCCAGGAAATTGGATGATTTGCATACATTTGCATAAATTAACACTTCTTTGTCATGCAAATGCGACTCCTAAAAGGTAAACTCAACCAATATTTTAATCTTGGTTACCAAGTTAATTAAAATTGAATGAATATTTGCAAATAAGTGACTTGAGCCAAATATGCAGTTTCTATAACACAATAAAGTGCTGTGGATGGTGCACACTCAGTGGCCTAAAGACTTCAGGTGGATATGCATTCCTATACTGGAAACCATTTCTCAAATAGAAGCACAAATCCTCATTAATACCGTATATCATGTCAAATATTGTAATTGTATTTTCTATGGCCATGAGAGCTGTGTTGATCCTTCAACAGTATCGGCCAGAACTTTTTGATACTTTTAGTATCAAGTTCTGAATAATAATAATTGCAGAGATTCTAATTGCCCATTGCATAAAATGTCAGGTATTTGCCATGTATTGTAAACAATGATACTAATGTTCACCTTTTGCAAGCTGTTTGGTATTTCTGTAAAGGTGTGTCATAGGTTGCATGGGTATACTGTTTCTCTGACTTATTGTTGTAAAGAAAAGTTGCTTTGAGACTCTGATTTTGTAACCATGGTGTCGATGAAAAGTGTAACTTTAGTTCAATAAACATATCAAGGCTTGGACATGATGTGTGTTTATGTAGATGGTTGGTTTATAAAGCTGATCAACATGTCATTTCATGAAGGTGAGTTCACGCAAAAATAAAACCAGGTGTAACTACATGGAAACTGCATATTCCTAACGCTGGCGTTCAAAACTCAGTTTTTTTCTACAAATGTTGTGCATACCAAGCTCTCTTGATTTCCATCACGTTCAATGTAACTTTGCATACAAGAAAACAGGATTGGTCTTGTAGTCAGGTCATTTGAGCTCTTCAAAACTCTGATCATCTCAATTGATTGAAGCAGGCATGATACTCAACCTGAATGTAAAGTGGATTTCATTTCAAAATAGCCTGAAAGAGGGATAATTTACTGTTGTGTGAAGATAAGAATGGACAGTGAAATTGATCTAAATGTTATCACACTTGTGTAATTGGTTTGTAAAGTTGTTTCAAAACTTGCCTTAGAAGTTGCACTGACTTGTTATAATTGCGGTGAAAATCAGAGAGCTTTTATGGACCCCTAATAAACACACACCATGGGAGTACACTTTGCGGTGCACTTCACATATGCAGAATCATATTACATTCCGTACCGCTGCCCTGAGTGTCACAGCCACAGCATTGGCATGTCATCCTCAGAAATGAAGACGGGCACTATCCGTGTTTGGGAATAGTACGAGAACTCGACTTTGAACATATACTCGGCCATGGCCACTACTGAAATACAAGTGTGTGTTCACTTGTAGGAAACATTTATCCCACACATAGACACTAATCAGTTCCTATACCGGCGACAGGTTTTATTGCTTTACTTCAGCAATTACAGCTGAAGCCTGCTGTGAAACAACACTATCATCCGTCTGTTCTTTGCCTCAAGTTAATTAAAAGTACTGATACTGCAGCAAGTTTTGGAACAACTTTACAAACCAATTACACAAGTGTGATAACATTTGGATCAATTTCACTGTCCATTCTTATCTTCACACGACCATAAATCAGGTACTCATACTAAATGGGCATAAATGTTTTGATTGTTTAATCCCTACAGCAATTGTGTTCCAATGAATTTACTTTGTCGGTATGTTTTATTGGGTCATCTTAACATTCTATCTTTCACAGACTTGAGGCAAAGCTCTTAATACTTTCTCAAGGAAGCAATGACTTATTGTAACACAATATGCCATGTATTACACACACACACACACACACACACACACACACACACACACACACACACACACACATACATACATACATACATATACACACACACACACATTGATAATAATGTGAGCCTAGAAACTGAAAGGTTTGATCTTTTTGCTCAGTTAGATCTTTTGCTCAGTCTAGGTGTAACTTTTTCGATCATTTTTCACCATTTTTTAGCGTTTCTAATTTATTTTTTCAACAGCCGTAAATGATGTTTTACTGTCAAATTGTATTTTTCATCCTTCAATATAACTTTTTAATGAGTACTTTTATACCTCGGGCTGCAGTAGTTCTAGATCATCTTACTGTTTGAATGTCAAGTGATATTTTTATTCCTTGTCATAACTATTTCATGATCAATTTCATTTCCAGGGAAGAAGTAGTTCTAGTTTATAAATAAAATAATAAAATTGAAGAAGAATTGCTTTTAAGGGATTATAAACGTCAAAAAAAGCCATTAGAAATTAATGTTCGTTTTATGACAGTGGACTCAGCTGTACATCAAGCTGAATTAGAAATTGTTGGCTTCTGATGAAAAATTAAAAGACACGGTTAATGTTGCGTTTGTGCTCGGACTGTTGCTTTTCGTTTTTACTCAGATACATAGCACTAAGTGATTTCATTCATTTTCATCCTTTTAATGGAAGGCAGAATTCTGGGTCCAGCTGACTTGATGAGAACATCATGTACATTATGCTTTTACAAAGGCAGTTTTGATCAGACTTGCTTTCTTGACAACCGCTGTAATTTGGTTGTAATCACCTTTCCTAATTTTGTTTTTCTGTAGAGCAAGTTCACATTTTTATTTGCCTCCTTAAGTGTAGTGAAATACAAATTATTAGTCTTACCAATATAATACTTTGTGTTCCATATGTAATGTAATGTTATCACAGAGAAATGAATTCGTGTACTGTGTAGAGTATGGTTGTCAACACTGAAATTGGAAATAGCTCTCAACTTAGGTAACATGTGTAGCGCTGGGCATGTAGGCTTGATTTTGGGAGCAGATCTATTTGCAACTACATTTTTCAAACAGAATAAAAATATTTTATAAATAAAACCCATCAAGAGTTAAAGCTAATGTCAAAATAAGGGAGAAAACAAATGTCATACATGTCTTCAGTAAGGTATTATGTGCCTCAAAAGTGAAAGACTTTTAAACTTTTGCTCAAACTTTCCCCAATGAAACTTTCAACCATTCTCATATCAAATCAAGAATAAAAATCAGGGGTCACTGAGCAAAGTTTGGTGCTACAGATGATAATTGCCCAACATATACTGATATTTGAAATTCAAAATGGCCGCAATATCTGTGTCGACACTACGGGGAAAAAAGAAATTTTGAATTTTCTCAAAACTAAGACTCAAAATTTTTCTTACTCCAAGAGCTTTAAATGTACTCCAACAAGTGGTAGATCAGAAAGGAAGTGTAGAAATGTGAGAGTCGGGGGTATCTGTATCTGAGGCGCATTCTATCTTACTTATGTCACATCGTTATTTTGATGAGTAATGGAATATAATGGGGTTTTTTTCTGCTTACTTTTTGTCAATGTCCATCATGTGAATGCCAGATAACCGTACTGATAAAGACATATTCTTTCGCTGATATTATCAGTTGTCACATCTGTGGACATGTTATCATCATTTTAACGGTACTTTAATATGCAATCAGCAGTATAATTACTTATCTTCTTTGAATTCACAAATTATTTCCAGGTGAATAGCTGTGAGTCAGATGCTTTCATGGAGATATGATAGTTGACTGGTTGCAATACAGACTTTTACTTAGATACACGGTATATTTGCAGCAATTAATTTAATTTTACTCTGAAAACAGTACCCATGATGACATATCGCATTTCTCAAAAATTGCAAAACTTGAATCTGTCATTTTGTGCCTATTATTCAAGTTTCTCAGCTCAAAACTGCTGGAGGTAGCATAACCATAGTATTGATTGTGTATCAGGACCATTTCGGTTGCCAGAGAGGAAAAACTTTATTAGAACAGTATCTATGAACTTTGTTGAATTGCATGACAAGGACTGTAAATTTGTGAGATTGACCAAGCCAGCCCACATGGTGACCATGTATGCACCTTTAAGTTAACCTTACAATATGATCAGTTTTTAGTAATCTTCCAGTATTAACTACCATGATTTCATTGGTTAACCTTTCTACCTTAGTATGGTTCATACATTATCGAATATTCAATAATGGTGACAGGGATGACACAGATAGATGTTGCTTCCCAGCTAAGTCACCTCACCAATGTGTTCTATGCATTTGCATAATGTTATGAAAGCTGGGTGAAAATTTAAGTGAAGACTAGACCAGGCTGCGGAGTTTTGACCGCGTTGACAGAATTGAGTGCTCACGTTCTCTCACTTACGCTGTACTCTCACACATTTCAATGTGTCTGACAACCACAGCCGGGTACCAGACGAAACAGCAGACTAACTTTAATGGTTTATAGAAGATCTGCTGATGCGTGCTTTGAATGATGCGAACGCCACTGGAATGATTCCACTGAGTCGATCAACATCGTGATTAATGTGAAATTAAAATGTTGATTGATCGCAGTGGCTGTTTTATTGCAGATTGATAACTCATGAAAAGTGAACAAGTTTCCATTCTTGCGTTTTACGAGAATGATTTATGAAACCACGAGATAGAAGTCAGCAATTCATAAAGACAGTTATAAATATGCGATGTGATTGAGATCCCTGCGTGGAGTTGCTCTCTTGGAAAGCATATATCTTTCCTCAACAGCAAATTGTATCTTGTGCAAATAACATGATAATATGAAGAGATCTGAAAGAGAAATTTTGGTCATTTGACGGAACCTCAAAGTGCTATAAATTGGAAAAAATGTTTAATGTATTTTTTGAGGAAGATTATCGTAACTTCAGTATCTACATTTAGATAACTAGAAAATGACAGGAAAAATCATTATGTTTTGTTTTTTCAGAATATATACTTGAGATGGAAAAAAATTTACAATCATATTTGTAGTTCACATTTTCATGCAAATGTAAAAAACATCAGAGAAAAGGGAAGACTTAGTCAAAGAGTATTTTTCATTCACAATTACGCTAACTACTTAAATAATATACGACTTACACTTTCACATATGAAACCAGTAACAAAAACTCGCTATCATGTAATTAGCAATTATGAACTTATTCCTATCAGTTTGGAAAACTGCATTTTCATTTTATAATAATTATTGGTAAACATGTAACTCTTGGTAACCGTCTATTTAGTCAAGCCACTTTTACAGTAATATCGGCCGTATATACGTACAGGTAAATTTAATCCAAATACATTCAAACCTCCTTATGATACCAGTTTAGGATGATACTTACAAATACACAACCTCTGGTACATTCAAAATTACTGGTAGTCTGAATTTTAAACTCCAGTGAGAGCAAGTCAGATGCATATAAAATCAGTGTACCTTACATGAACATACAAGTTGCATGCATTTATGATCGAGCCACACATTGTCCTCATATTCAAATAATGCTTTTGAACCTAAAATCAAGATACCATGATATTTCTTGAAATTTCACATACAGCTATTGTTCTTTTCATTAGTACAGTTGTTTTACAGATAACAGTGAGATATAGGAATGATGAACCATACTGCAAAATGGGACAAATCTACATGTTGAGTTGCATCCTATCTCAGTATTCAGACCATAAATTACCTCAATGCAAGGACTGGAATGGATTGCACTATACGTGCTGGGCCAGATTTACCTCACTGTATTGGTGTAGTTTAATGGTCAACCTGGTGGTAGCAAAATCCACTCTCACAGGATTGTGTTTACGGAAATCTTTTGATTGGTGGAGTCACCTTATTTCATCTGCCAACAGTCCTTATGTTATGCACCGATATGTAAGTTCTTTTAAATCTGGGTTGCAGCTGGCTCACAGTGGTTTCCCTGTGGAGGCTTACAATCTTTTACACAAAGACCTTGTCAGCCACAATTGCAGCCGTACAAAACATGGATTTCACACAAATGATGCTATGATGATATTCTATTTCACATCTTGTATTGATCTCTTCCATTTCAAAAATGAATTTCAGACCAAAATTGAATGAGGATAAAGATAAAACGGAAATAACTTGATGGTAAATATGAAATTTGGTTCAATTGCTTTCTATATATTGTTTATGCAGAATTGAAAATTTTTCAATTGAAATACCCCAACGCATTCAAGTGTTCCTGATTTTAAATTTTACAGCTGACATACTGTTAGATTTTCACTTTCCTGTACATTGTCATAAGAATAGGGTAACACTATTTTTGGGTATTTATATATTGCGAACAAGACAGCGTCTATTTTGACGTACATTATGCATTTATTCTCCCCTGATAAATTCATACAGCAGTCAACATTTTATGAAAGGAATAGGCATGGGTGTCAAGGCTGTAAGACTGAATAACAAATCTGCATCAAATGTTTTGTAAAGACCTGGAGAGACAAAAAGTAATATTCTTTGATAAACTGCCATGAGAATACCTGCACTAACTTACACTGAGGATATTTCTTTTTCCAAAATAATACATCCCACCATCTATCACTAAATCAAAAGTTTCCTTTATTTTCTAGCTACATTCTCAGTCTAGCTGTAGTCCATGAGTGTAATACTTCAATGTACGTCAAGGGTACCTTGCAAGGATGATGGATGCAGTGACATTATGAAATAAATATTAGTTTCTCGTACAATTTAATTCAAATTTTCATGATCTTGCTGAAAGTTTGAAAGAAGGCTGAGAACTTTCCAAACTTTGGTTGCCATGGTTTCCAAACTGGATTTAGCCAGCCTCCCCCTCCCCATTTGATTGATTAGATTGACAATTTATTTGTTTACCTTTACTGAGCTACCCAGTTACTCTTGACAGTAATTTTCGTCAAAGGCTCAATAAAGGTGAAAAGAAAGATTTAAATTGCTGATGAATCATTACAGTGCCCATCGCGCCAGTATTGTCTGAGGTTTTGTAACTACATGTACATAACTTTATTGTTATATAGGAGCTGTTTTAAATGGAATTTGCTAGGTTTAAGTGTAAACACAACAACTTTTTGTTTAATGTCACAGTGAATTTAAATACTCCACATAATAATTTAGGAGTCACCAGTGGTTGTGAACATGTGTGCAAAAGCAGCCTCTTTGGAACATGCATAAACTGTTCAAATTTTAATCTTGTTCGATTGCTGTTGCTACATGTAAGAAAATGTCAATTTTGTTCCTGTCAGACATTACAGACCAGTCAAAGTGCTACTGTACAGATCATATTAATGATAAAGTGAAAGATTTTCACCTAGCATGCAAGTAACTGGCACCTAGGGTGTTTCTGGGTCACTGCATTAATGCAAACCTGTCAATCAGCTGCTTTGATTCCATCTAGCATGGATCATGTCATCATGATAACTTTGACATGACCTTTGCAAATTTCAATGAATTTGTAACATAATCAATTTATTTTTTTTCCTCCACAAAGAAATTGCAAACTTTAAAAGTTTTATAGATTTGCTTTACATATAATAAATAAATCAATCAAGATAATGTCAAAATTCAAATCTGTTGGAAAATAACAGTCTGTACTTTTAAACGCCAGTTTTGTCAATGCCAATGAAAACACAGATGGCAACCTTTCATGAGCATTTGATATATGTTGTAGGAATATGTCAGTTGGAATCTTATTACTGCATAATGCAATCATCACAACAAATTGGCAGACTGAGTGTGCTTGTTTGCAATAATGTAACTTCTTCTTCCATTATTTTTATAATAAATACACAAGAAGCTGTGATTACTTTGATGACTTCAGAAGCCTGAATGATTTGGATCAGGTATTATGACAATGAATTTATCAATCTGCACAAATGATAATGGGTCTAACATAATGTACCATTTGATTTGTGACTGCTGGTTGCTGTTATGTACATTTAATTCACACATCCAGCAGTTCTTTTGTGATATAGTCCCATGAAATAATTGCCACAATCGCCATTAAGTTTAAGCTTCTGTAAATGATAGTAGCAGATCTATCTGATATTGCTCCGTCTTTCTTTATTTCGCTCATTATCTATACATTGATGTACATGAGCAATCAAATTTCACTTTATCTGAGGATTAATATTTTGCCAATATCACTATCTCTTGTGATATTGTTAACTTTTCTGAATGTGTAGCCTTTGTTCATTGGTGAATGTGTAGAAAGTTTAATGTGATAATAGAAACTGAATATTTTGAATCAGCAATTTGATATCTGTTGATGCAGAACACAATTGTTAATAATAAATATACAAAATACAAAATAATGTGACATCTGCAGAATGATGTTATATTGTTACATATTAACCCTTTGAGCACCAAAGTCAATTTTAGTTGCCTTTATTACATATACCCAGTCTAATTTTTTTCAGATTTTTGCCTAAATTTTGATGAAAAAGTGTAGACAATGAAATGATGTCCTTTTGGTCTAAAATTATCAAAAAATTACAGAAAAATTCATGAAGATTCGCAAAATGTTGCTCTAAAACTTTTGAGGGAAAAAGTACAGCACTCAAAGGGTTAACAATGCCTGATCATGTAAATTATGATCCATGAACAGTACGCTTTATCATTTTCAGTTGTGTTTGTGTTTGCATATATAATCATTTAAACACCTGTCACATCATCAAACTCATTATTCATACTGATACTAAGATAATTTGGGAGGCTGCGGGGTTCAAACTCACAATATGGTCTGGCAATTTGTTGCCGAGTTTGTACCACAAGGATGCATCTTTATGGAGAAGCTCTGAAGTAATCTTCATTAATAACTTACTTTGAAACAATCCGGCAGCTGGGAATGCATTCCTTGTAATAAATAATCAATCATTTCTACAGTGTGTATCAACTGATGTAAATCTTATAGCGTACTTAATACTGTATGTGCATGTGCTACGTGATTTTATCTCTTCATGACCAGGACTCAGAGAGATAAATTACCATCTTGAAGATTGCATTACAAGTTTATATTGTTGAGTGTAGCTTCCAGTTAGACCACTTGAAGGAATTTTACTGTATCACTCAGTATTAAACAGACTCTATTTTAAAGGGTATTACATGTAAAGCAAGCATCACAAGACAAATGTGACATCTTTTCAATGTAAGCAATGTAAACATAAAGACTAATACCCTCATTAAATCTTCTATAAGATGCCCTTGTATAAAAAAATTAATGAATCTCTTCCGTCAAGAGTTTTGAAATTCAAATGTTTAATTTCTAAAATGCTAGTAATTTATTGCCACTTTGTAGACCCATTCTGGGGCATCTGCTCTTTTTCTCGAACCAAAATTTTCTTGCAAACAACACAAACACAAGATTTTTGAAAAGGTTTCTGAATCCGTTTTGTAGTTTTGTCAACACAATTAAAATATCAACTATACCATATTAAACCGCAAGGTGACCCATTCCCACGCATTACCTAAACTACTTGACAATGTGTAATCATGCTCTATCAATAGAAAACTCACATTGAAGTAAGATGTAGGCTTTATATAGCTTCATTGACTTACCATAGTGATAAACACGCACATACATACAATCCTGATAAAAGTAATGTGCAGTCATTGATAAATTCAAAAGAGGTAGATTCAAAGGGGGGGCAGGGACCGGCACAATGTTGTGCGTGTTAATGCCATAACTCAGGTGTGTGTATATACACGGGTAAATTGGACAGAAACTCGCTTTTCAATTAAAACATCAAACTCAGGACTTCCTTAAAGCTTGAAACACGTTAGGCATTTCCCCTCAGCTTAAATTGGATTGTTGCTATTGGCAACAAGACATGTGCACAAAGCAGAATAAATGATTGGTTTCCAATTTCTTCTCTATTACTGTGCTGCCGTGCGTCAAGATATTGATTTCCATCGTGACAATAATACTGCCTCAAAGAATAACAAGCTTTGGATTAATTTGTCAGACACAATCTTGTACACAGGTTAGAAACCCAATCTTTACAAACACATAAAAAACATCTGAAATCCACACATACATGGTCAATATAGAAATACTAAGCAACAACGGTTATGCTAAGTTTGTTGTGAAATTTGCTCCAAATACTGTCCCTCTTAAAAACGAAAACGAGCAAAAAGACTACATTTAATTTTAGTTGTGAATATATGAAAAATATATATAGGCCAAAAGACATATTCAATCAATGAATTCTTTTGTAGAGATAATCTGCAGTAGCTCTTGAGGGACTGACTGGCACATTTGTACATTCTGTGTTTCAATAGAGTGTTAGACATATGAATAACCTGATTGGCAAAATTTACCATTCAGTCTTCACATCAAAATTTCACATGAGCTTTTCAGTCTCAAATGTGTAGCTCATTCAGTAGTGAAAGTCACCATACCAATTATACATTCTGAATAATTATACCTATGACTTTTAAGCTTTGAAGAGATTACACCACAGTGATTATACAGTCAATGACCTCAGGTGACCTCTGTAGATAATATAAGAGCTATGAGTTGGAAGTATTTCAGCTGAGCCAACTTAAAATGTATCTGTGCAATGACGGGAATTTAGGTCCAATCAATGACAATCAAATATGGTATCAGTGAGGGTAGTTGTAGGTGTTATGCTCCAGTTCTAATATTACAATGTCAGCAAATTTTAAACTCTTCATATCTGATACAGATTTTTTCATGCAGGGATGGTAATCAGATTTGAAAATGTGCTAAATGCACATTTGAATGTCACTTGGTTCAGCTTTAAGTCGTCAGGATCCAAGTTCTCAGTTTCAGAAAAAAGTGGGACCAATATGCATTTTAAAAACAAATTATTTACAAACAGAAGTGTAGCAGTCGTGACAATAGCCACATTATGACCACCTACAGTGATACAGTAACCATCAACATGACTGGATACACACTTAAAGTGTCTTTTTTTCTCAAAAGATCGAAGTCCATGAATATGTACAGGATCTCAAAAGACCTGAGTGTTCAGAACACCATGTTATTCACAGGCTATGAACACTTTCAGAAATCTTTCACTTGTAATTAATAGTGGCATATGCTGTACTTGGCCCATTATTCCCATGGATTGACTCAAAATAGACCAAAAGCTACTTACTACTGGTATTATATGGCAAACCCATTCTATTAATGGAACAAAATGTGCATCCATATGCTTAAAAACATATGTGTGCCTTGCCGTAAGACTTGACGAGCAGAGATGAAAGCTGATGAAAATTCTATATATAGCAGAACAATATATGTTGTGATTAATATGGCAGAAAGTCAACATTTTCCGATATATCGAGTCTGAAAATACAGACAACCAAACGTAAGAACAAATAAATATGCAGTATCTATCTTATCAAAAGAAGGAAAATGTACAAAGAGTAAGAGAGAGTGGCATGGTGTTTTGCCTGCGATCAAATTTATAACTACATGTACGTACCACTACATTTTCTACCAGTACCTGAATTTTATACATACCAGATTTTAATATGAAAGTATAGATTATAATTCCACAGATTTCCCTATGATCACAGTGACAAATTAAATTTGATGTCATTTCACATCAAGTTGTTCATAAATCACTGTTTAGAGCAAACTTCAAGCAGTAATGTAATTACATGCACAGGAAGGATATACACTTCCTTATCCTTGGGGTGACAGGCATCTTCCATTTGCAATTCCTGTATTTATATGAACACAGCCCGGATGGGAATATGGCCTGGTGGGCTGTAGGGACCAGGTAGGAGATGAGTTACACTGAGTATCTTTCTTCGTTATTAAAGAGAATTCTGAACTGCCTTATAGTGTATTTTCTGCCAGTATATATGCCAGACAGTTCTCATAGACAATTGAAGGTCTAGTGTGTTATAACAATGGAAATGCACTGGGAAAACTATTTTAAGTATAAAGAGAGAATTTTGGCAACTGAGCACAAACCAACTATGAAGACAGTGGAAAACGAAAGTCTAATCTATCAAAGCACTTCATTAGAGTCTTGGTTGTTGAATCTTTCATATATCCTAATTGCTTTTTACAATGGACTTAATCCCAAGTAATTTCCCAGTAACTTAATCTGATTGATCCAATTAATCCAATTTATCTTTTGTCCACTCTTATTGCTGCCATTCAATAGGTTCCATCAAATTAGGCCAAGTTCATAGGTCAAATATTTTCTCTGCTGTAATCTCTTCTGGCTATAATCCAAATAGTCCACCACCATGCCATAGAGCTATTCTGTCTGGTACAGTACCATGGATTATCATGGAGTGGTATGGATCAGGTATATTTGCAAGGAACAAAGGTTGACAATAGAGGAATAGTATCAAGATATAATGGTATGGCTACGAGTATTGTACATGACTTTGACAAAACTGAACAATGCACAAGTCAATGAAAAAAAATAATGTACAACTTTGCTTCTGTTACAACAAAATTTTACAGTAGCCAATTGATAAAGTTTTGTGGGTCATCAAAGAATAGTTTGTTTGTCCTAGACTAACATCCATGGAAGCGTTTGGTGACTTTTGTGACAATGGATAAAGGTTCTTGCATAATAGTACATTTTCTTTGTGAAAATAAAATGTACAAATTTATGATATTGAATGTTAGAAGCTTTGCGGGAGGGATAGTTCTAGAAATATAAGGTAGTGACACCACATGAAACTGGTGTACAAGTGAAACATAATGACAAGTATTTTTATTTTCAAAAGTTTATTTGAAAAAACCCAAAAACATGTTCAGAGATTGTACATTAAAGTATTTTCTAGGCATCTGAAACACGAATATCTTGTAACAAGTAAAATATTTATACAGAAGACAACATGGAATTTACAAGCCCAGATGAAAACCTTCTTGGTAAGTCAGAGTGCATAGTCTATTGTAGGCACTTTGCATATTAATTGATAATTACCCAGAGTGGAGGAACGAATAGTTCAACTTGAAAACAAATGTCAATCTTACATGTAACATGAAAAATATACTATAATTACTCTCAAATTCATTAATAGCCATGTTAAACATGTGTACATATAGAATGGAGCTCTGTTTCATTGAAAGCAGCACAAGTCACAAACAATGAATCGCATATCAAAAGTGTTTGAAACAAAAAACTTGAAAGCCTATTTATTTTTCTGATTTATTATCTAATCTCATTGGCTAAAAAAAGATGTAAAAATGTAGGACCCAGTATTTTATACAAGTATTCCTTTGCACAGATGTTGCCGACTTCAATGTTGATTCATTTGATGACTGCAAAATTAATGCTTGATAGTCTGTGAATTTCTGCACCACTGCCTACGTAATGTTGAAAACGCAACATATATCACAACAGTGGTAATTGAGTGGTTACTGAAACAAATGTGGTATTCGATAACAAAATAATCAATCTTTGAAAATTCAGAGGCATGTCCATCAAGTGGAATACTTCAAACGTCTTGGTATCCACTGTGCAAGATTTCATACGAAAAATTGTATTTCAAAACTCAAAACTGTTGTTTTTTTAAAACTGAATGCGTAATTAAAAATTAAGCTAAATTCCACTTGAGAGAATTAGCAAGATTTCCATTAGCTTATTTAATATTAACCCTTTGAGTGCTGTAATTGTTTCCACCAAAATTTAGTGCAACATTTTTACCAATTTTTTGAATTTTTCTGTAATTTCTTGATAATTTTTGACCAAATGGACATCACATTTCAGTGGCTACAGTTTGTTATAAAAATTTTGACAAAAATTTGAAAAAAAATTCACTGGAGTATATTTTCTTAAGGTGACAAAAATTGACTTTGGTGCTCAAAGGGTTAACATGAGCAAACGGCAATTCTGTGAACCTTGATTAACAATGCTAAAGCGTACCTTGATTCACAGAATGCACTATAGCACCTGCTATCATCCTCCTAGCTAAAACTTAGAGGAGTCGGATTCCGTAGATGGAATTCGTGCAGTCTAGTGATACCCTGGAGGCATCGATAAATTGGTTTGCCCTGTTCTTCCCTCAAGATAGACACTATGTGTGTCAGCTGCTCACATCAATACATAACACTGCTCACACCATTGGACATCCAGAACAGCAGCAGTGTGTGTAAATTCCTTCTGTCAAAGATTGCAAGCACTCCCAATCAGCCCTGAAAAGATTACTTGCTCTTTTTTTCCCATCTCACCAGAACAGTAAAATAAACTCCCAGTGGAAATCAACTTTTGAAATCTCGAACTGAATGTCTCTAATATACTACTCTACAGTACAGAAATCCAATGAAAGAGCAGAGGCCGTCATCTGCATTCACACACACATGATATGTTACAGCAGATTCTGTACACTTGTCAGAATGATGGAGGTGTTTCTGGTTTGCAAAGCTTGTAAGACAGCACTGAAACACAATACTCTATTATGAATGTGATGTATTTGTTTGAATTCATATCAAATGGGGTTTTATTTATAACAAAACGATATATTTAACAGAATCAGCAAGTCACTATAAAACTTTTTTTCACTGCTGTCCAACAAATCAAATCTTATCATAACACATCTTATCATACAAAATTTGTAAGAATTAGTGGCATACATGTATTTTTCATTGTATTAACCCGCAAAATTGAGTAATTTAATGATGATGAGAACCAGCCAATGAGAAAATCATGTCCTTCTGAATTATACATGTAATATCATACAACTACCTATCACAGAATGAAATATTACAATTTGGTGAAAAACTAAGAAAGCGGTACTGAAGAAGGTGGTACTGCGTAAATTGTATTTTATGCAAATTCTTTATCATCATCATTAATGAAAATGACAGCATGTTGAATTTACATGCCTATGGACATATTTAAATTGGTATTGATAATCAACTATGAACCAATCATTCAAGTGGGCTGTTACTTTATTTTAAGGTGGAATGCCTTTTTATAATCTGTGCAATGCATCTGATTTAAAGTCAAAGCTGAATGAAATAGAGCAAACTAGGAACTAATTCTGACGTGTTGCATCTTCCACTTGAAGATTAGTTGTTTTCTGTATGGCCTTTCTTGTTTTTTTGAAAATAAAAAAGAACTTTGCTTTTCCACTCACTAGCGTTGAAAAGCAATGTCTTTCTGGCACAATAATGTAAGCATATACTGACAACAGGCGTAGGTCATATCAAAACACTCAGACTCACTCAGGCTTGAACCTAGTCATCCTGGTTCACCACTCATCTTGCAAATGGATTTATAAGATTATAAAAAGTAGAGTGAAACCTGTCTAAACCGAACCCTGTCAAAACTGGAAACTTGTCTAAACTGAACCGTTTCCCAGTCCCGTTCCAATACAACTCTATGTTGAAAGGGCCTCTATAAACCAAACACCTTTCCACACTGAACAATTTTCTCAGTCCCTCAACAGTTCAATTTCGACAGGTTTTACTGTATTGTAAAATACTAAATGATCGTTTTTAACTTTTTGTCTCAAAAGTTCAATCCAACAATGGAAATACCATGTACAGGCCATGCCATGCATATGAATATGCAAATATATGCAAATGTATTCATGAGTTTGCTCTTGAAAATATCTCCCTAATGATTTGAATGCTCAACAGAGGACAAGAAGAAGACTTGTTATTCCCTGAGATGCACGTCTTCAGGTTTGGCTGGATTTTGATCCATTCTTTGAACGATCCATGATGTCAGATCCCTGATTACAACTGCAGCATATTCCGGTGGCTCCCGATGCAGAGCATGGAAGTGATCAGGATATTCCTGCCGCAGGGAAATCAAAATAGACATTGACTTTGATGGTGAAAATACTGCATGAATCATATTTAAAAAATTGAGCTCATGTTAAATCACTACAATATTTAGTGCAAATAAATTTGAACACACTGTGCAACATAATAGTGGGTGTGGGTCATGATACAGTACCACGTAGGAATACCAGTATATTAAGGTACTTGTACAAATTTTATGTGGTAGGCTCCCTGGGAATGCAACGTACTGCAACAAAGAAAAGCCAGAAATGAATGAAAAAGGCTGTGAGTGTAATTCTCTTTAGGAACTCTGTCCACACAGGTCAGCAATGAACACCTCTGGGAGATGGAACATTAGGAATTGTACATCTGATCTCTTTTCTGTTCACATACCTAGACATCAATTGATTTTTTCTCAATCTTTGTAGAAATCATGACTTCTACAAAAATTCAATCACATAGAATGTTGGTAAAATATTTGGGTAAATAAAAATATCAAGGTAATGATGTACATATATATGTTTTCCACCAGAGTGGTGCAGGCCTTACAGGGCAATGAAACATTTTTTCTGAACCATGTCAAATACCCCATCCACAGGCTACAAAATATATGTCAATACCCAAGGGTAGGGGAAAATTGAGGCTATACGTATAGTAGGGGAAAATTGAGGCTATACGTATACATGTAGGTAATTTAGGACTTTGTATCGGTCCAAATTCTAGACACAGTGCACAAAACCAGTCTTCGTCTGTGTCGCCACCATCATGTGGTACAATGATAGTCATGGCAACCAGAACATTTGACCCATATGTTTCAGTTTCATTGTCCTGATACAATTGTCAAATTCCCCACTGCCGGGCATATCATGGTGGTCAATTTTGCCACTGCCAAGATACAATTTGCAATCAGTTTCCCCTGTTGCCCTACATTCCCTTCTCTTGGAAAGCACTGATAGGTGCATATATGTCACAAGATTAAGATATATTGCGTACATGAATTTTTCCCACAGTTGAATTTTGATTTGGTACTTCTCATGGGACTGTACTTAGAAGTTTAATTACATCACAAAATGGTAAGGCTATTCAGAATTCAGTTCAAGTATTGTGCTGGGCTATGCAAGGTGAACAAAGTGTTAATGAAATGGAAATAGGTGAAAACCTACTTCAATAAGAAAGTGTGGCTCAAATACATCTGATTCTTTTATTTTGAATGTGTAAAAATGTTCATTCTAGTCGGCCATATTGGTTGAGTCCACTTTGCCACATTATACGGAAAATTGTCTTATTTTGTCCAATTTGTGTCTAAATCTGACTTTACATGTCATATTTGTAACTTGTACATTAAACAATTGAGAATGATTAGCCACTTCTAACTGTGAAGGAACAAAAATCTAAACCTTTGGCTCTGTTTTGAATTTGGAGATACAGACTGAGTGTATTACATAAGTATCAGTATTGAAAGCTTACAGTGCTTGTCATGTAGGCGTAACAGTATATAGTTCTCAATTCTCAGTCATTCTTGGTAGTATTTTAATCTGTTTACACCAATGTGTGTCTAGTTTGTATTAATTGTCTCTCAATAACAATTTCATATTTGAGGTTGTAGTTGCGTTTGACTTGTAGCAAATGCATAGAGAGTGATGGTTTCCTATTTTTCACTTTCATTGCATACGGACAAATAGTTTTGCTAACTTCATTATTAATAAATGCAGCACCAGTAACTCCAAAAAGTAATGGTACATCTTGATTGAAGGCTGGGTCTTACAATCAGAGTAATTTAGACTAATTGAGACCATTTGTAAAAGTCTGATATTATCCCAAGCTGTCGAGAAGTTTCATGAGATAAATGAATTTCAACATTTTGTTGCTGTGATTACAGACATTGCAGAGGGGTATCTGCTCCATACTGATTGACTATTTGTCACTTTTTAGAAATATTATTTGGAGAGTTTCGATTCAACAAAATATTGTAGTGTTTATAAATTCAACACAATTAAAAATTATTGATTAAAAAACCTAGTACTTAAATACTAGACACGTGGGGGGATAAATTTTCATTTCATAGTTATGACCTTACACATTGTATAATTCTAAAGAATGCAATTTTAAATTGTGAATGTATCAGCCCATTTTACCAAAACACTTAGCTGCAAGAGTTCATATATAACTGTATCATGTTCTTTCAGAGGTTTTCAGCACTGCTAATTGTCCAGGTTCAGTTTTGTCAAGCAAATTACACTGAAATTCAAAACATGTCTGCATGCATGCACTTGTCTGTTCATGGTAAATTTAGTATGAAGTGTATGAAAAATTCATACATTTGATAAGTTTTTGGACCAATGGTGGGATACATGTAAAATATACAATGATGAATCCAATATATGTCATCTCCAGTAATCTGTTACTCCAGATTATGTTATACTGTGAGGTTATTATGAAAATATCACAAAATTAAGATACACAAAATTATTGGTGCAGCATTCGCATCGGGCGATATGTGACGTCATTGTCAGAGCGCATCCTTTATTTTTGTAGCTACTATAGACTATAGTCTATAGAAGCTATTGGGATGGGTATCCGTCCGGCGTCAGTCTGTATGTATGTATGTATGTATGTCCGTTTGTGAGGCGTCCGTCCACTC
Organism: Ptychodera flava; assembly: GCF_041260155.1. Classification (NCBI taxonomy): domain Eukaryota; kingdom Metazoa; phylum Hemichordata; class Enteropneusta; family Ptychoderidae; genus Ptychodera; species Ptychodera flava. Next base: position 8,691,044 of record NC_091933.1, on the reverse strand, counting down.
AAATATCTTGAGAACCACAGTACTTACGGATTTGATATTTGTTGTGTAGATGAAAAATATGATTTTGAGAAACTAGTTTTTTTAATCTTTTGATATTGTTGAAAATATGCAAATTAGCGCCAAAAAGACGTTTTTAATAAAAAATTTTCTACTTCATAACAGCTGGTCAGACAGCTTTGTTATTTGGTAGACAGGTCCCTAGGGATAACCCAACTTAGATTTGTTAAAATTGTGATGAAATATGCAAATCTGTATTTTTAAGGAATTTTTTTGTCATTTTTGGTCAAAATTTGACTTACATTGTATGTAATTCTTGTACTGTATAAACCCTATCAATTCACCCAGAAAAAATAATTAATATGATTTTAAATAATTGAATTAATTAGGAAATCATCAAAGCCAAAATAATTTTAGTGTAGAATTACCAGAAAGTTCAACTTTTTTGACAGTTCATGGTGAAATGCTTACCATCTTGAAGAATTAAAACACGTAAAGGCAACTTTCTTGAATCCCAACTTTGACATATTCTGAACCACCATTTTATATTGTGCCCTGTACGTTATCTTATAGTTTGTCATGATAGGGTGGTCAAATAAATAGAGATAGAGAAAGTTCTAATTTCCATTTATGGTTGACTTGGTAAGGATAAAATAAAATTACTGTTTGAGGAAAAAAATAGAGTGGTCAATTAAAAGAGAGGTCAAAGTGATAGGATTTTTATGGTAAAGCTGGGCTGTAAGATTCCTCATGTGCTATTTATAGCAGTTATGCAATCTGTGTAAACAGTGCAATGAAAGTGTTACATGATTCCTTATAATGCTTTGGATGACCTTGAACTTCTTAAGTTTCAAACATTTGTCTCTTCAGTGTGCTTTCTCTGAGTATGTACAGTCTCAACTTATTCAACAGAACTTACTTACAATGTTAATTTGAAAGTTAAAATGTGCTTGGTTAATAGGATGAAAATACTTATAAAGATAAGCGGCTTAAGATTCTTTATAACCTGACAGATATGCTGTTTTTTCATGACGTAAATCTTGATTTAGGCAAGTCTTGTTTACTTTAATTAGAATGTAATTAACTCTCGTTTATTAGCTACTATAGACTAATATAGTCTATAGAAGCTATTGGGATGGGTATCCGTCCAGCATCCACTATCAGTAATGTCTGTATGTATGTACCGGTATGTATGTATGTATGTATGTCCGTTAGTGAGGCGTCCGTCCACTCAAATATCTTGAAACCTGCAGTACTTAATGATTTAATATTTGTGTTGTAGATAAAATAGGGATAACTCAACTTAGATTTGTTAAAATTGTGAAGAAATATGCAAATTTGTATTGTTACGGATTTTTTTTTCCATTTATGGTCAGGCCATCCTGAAATGAGCTATCAAAGATATCCACCTTCTTTAACAATTCATGTGTCACATAACACGCAGAGCTCTGTCGACTGTTGAGTCGCTTGTTTTTTTTCAAAACCACTGGTCAGACAGCTTTAATATTTGGTTTACAAGTCCCTAGGATGACCTTAGTGAGATAATTTCATACAGTCAGGAAATACTTATTTTGTATCCATGTCTATAGTAGCTTCAGGGACTTTGGCCCTATGTTTTTGTACCTTATTATAATAAATCTTACATTCATGATTGTGGCATCAAATGGGTCGGGGTATTGACTGTTTTAATGCAAGCTCAACAATTTTTTCTTTTGATTTATAGCACAAGTATGGAACGCTAATTTATATGTGCTTCCCAGGAGCGTCTGTGAACTACACGTACCGAGCACTAGACAATCTGGCAATCGTCCACTGGGTCTCTTGAAACCGTTAAACAGTGAATGCGCTGATGCAACCTGGTTGGGGAAGCCTCAAACAGTAAACAGACGTAATGGGCGTTCCATACACCTTTTTTCACACAAAATTCTATTGTTCTTGATGGTAGATGTACATATTATTGTAATTGTAATTTAGCTTTACGTTTATCTATGTCGATTGGATAGTGTGTTTTCTCTATCTGATTAGGTACCGTACATACAAGTATTGTCATGAATGTCTGAAGCTTATATGACAGCCAAACCTGAGCTCTACAACATCTTCCAAATACCATGGCAATGTCAGCTTGACCTACAGACTCACTAAAGTAACAATGAATGGAATGGTTTGTGGTGGTGGCTTTCGTAGCATTTTGAAAAGCTTGCAAATCAATCACAGTAAAGGGCTCGATCCTCAATCTAGTGTAGGTCAGCTGCATGATCATGTTGTACCTGATTGAGTTAAGAAGTGTACGATTGGATGATCTCTAAAATTTCACTTGTCCATAAAAACTCAACGACTGCAATGCTGTCTGGTGCTGTTCACAGGGCTAGCCTACGTACAATTTGCCGCCATGGGCCATATGGAAGCATGGGCCATAAAACCATAACCCACTTTGCTAAGATGTATCAAATTCAAATAATTAGAGACATGTTATCTAGTCTGCACTGATTAAAATCAATATAATATATCCGGGTCACCTATTAATGAGTAGCATGTGACCTAGCTGATGAAGATTTAAGAGTATAAGGTTCACTGTGGTTAGAAAAGTCATGAAATGGCGTTGAAATTTTCCCACCTGGTATTGTTTGTCAGTACTGGCAGCTTTCTCTGCCAGCAAACGAGAGCCGGCCACTTCAACGAGTTTGTCTTTATCACCTTGCTGTACAAGAAACGGCCAGGTTATCTCCGGTAGTCTTTCTTCAATCTCCTGAAAGCCACGCAAAGCTTGAACTGAAAACCTTGCTTTTAAACCACCATGCCAGATCAAAGGATCAGTGCGATATAATTCAACCTGCAGGAAGACAAGCCAATATAGAAAAAATCGATCTCGCATGCGAAAAAATATCCCCAACTCTTATCAGAAATCTTATCCGAGTTTGGGATGTAAAAACTCTATTTCTCACATGACCACAAATTGTGTTAAATTCACACTAGAAACATGTCATCAATGACACATTATACACAATTATCACAGTCCTGTTGTCTTATACGTCCATGTAATACACATTGTACCATTGGATAAAATTTCATGCACAGTGGTAAAAGAATGTTTTCTATCCAATCATTGCCCATGTCACACAATTAAGGAGAAGTTTTGACTATATAGAGTGTGAGATTGATTTGTACTGGTAATCTAACACTACCAACAGCAAGGAGTGTAATTAGTAAACAATATTAGAGCAGCTAGCCTATTAGATAGACATTTTATTCATTTTCTCAAGGCTATTTCAATATTGTGGCAAACAGTGATGAAGAATCTACACATCTAGAATTTTTGACAGTATATTATGCTCTTATTTAGCTTTCCACTCTTCGTCACATTATTGGTGAGATGAACACACCAGCATGGTATGAAATATGTGCACAATTAGCAATTCAGAGTTTTAAATTACCAGCAGATCATAATGACCTGCAACATACCACATTGCAGGGAGGTACCGGCATATATGTTACATGAGTAATTCAAATAGACAAACCCGTAAATCAACAATAGAAAAAACCATACTGGCCTTCACAAAAAACTATACAATCGGTTTACTACAGTATATGACCCATGTGACGACACTACTGCTGCATGCCAAGGCTATGATGACTCTGTCCTTCTGAACTGGCACAATATGGAATATTGTTTGTGATGCGGGTACTGTACGTGTTACCAAGCCGATTCTATCAGACTCACCTCTTTAGGATCCCTGCTGACATATTCGGGCTTGATACTGTCTATTTGTAACTGTGGAAAGAGGAATGCTGTGATTTTTGCTAGGAAAACCTGAAAAAGAAGCACAATATGGATTAATCCCCAAGCTCATAAAAGATGTTGCGTTCAACACTGTCAGCAGGCTTAATTCTCAACACTTAAATCTATACATTCAGCGTTAAACAACTTCGCATGTAAACAGTGACTTAATAATTATTCTGTTGGTAGAATCAGAAATAGGAAAGCATGTTTTCAAACTGAAATCAAGGACGCGTGACAGCATATGACGGCAAGCATGAAAAGCAAGAATATTGAAATTCTATAAATGTATGTACATCCATAGGTTAGCATCATGCATTTACAAAGTTTAGGTACACCTAACAAGACAATTGATGTGAACTTACCAGACATGGTGTTGCTGTTTCTGGGTTTGCCCTAACTGCCGGTGCGATGAGAACAACTCCAGCAAACTGTTCGGGTCTCTCTAAGGCCGTCAGTATCGCTATGCTACCACCCTGTGGATTAGATACACGGAACAGTTAAAATATGTCATTAAATTCTATCTACTGTTGATTGACCAATCAGAGTGCTCAAGTCAGGGTGTTTTATTTACTCATAAAGCCTTGGTCACCAAATTCCAAAAACGAATGACAGCGCTGTAGTAAAGTACTGTCCAATCACAAGTGAACATGTCATATTCTGTAGACATCTGGTACATTTTAATATTCAAATTTGGTAACACAGCGGAAACCAGCTGAAAAACAAAATCTGCTGTGCCCTAGGGCATTTATATAATGTGCACTAGGGCATTTATAGAATGTTTCATTACATTGGAAGGCTATTTCACAAATAAAAGTTTTAATTCATATCCTAAACATGTTACATTGACAAAGGGGACGGTTGACGTAAACACTTTGAAAACGAAAATATATCAGTTAGGGGCGATAGTTTTTAAGTCGGATAAAGCCCTCGTACTCGGGCTCTTCTGGTTATATAAAGTCCAAACCTACGATAAAATGTCTCGGCCTGCGGCCTCGACATTTTATCGTTGGGTTGGACTTTATATACCAGAAGAGCCCTCGTACTCAGGCTTTATCCTATACTGATATATTAACATCCAAGTGGGAAACAATCTACGTCAACTCATTTTCAGGCTGTATTTTACTTCTACAAACAAAACTGGATGATGCAGAGCTGAAACAATTGATTTGCAGCTTGGCTTTGTTTTCCTCTTTTATAATAGAAAATGAGGCTCAGTTCCTTGTATATTCTAACTTACCCAATGATATATGGGAAATGGAGTTGAATTCAAATATCATTTACCAATCTTTGTTATCAGCTATACTGAGAAACTTCAATTCTTGATATGTTATCACAGGTTTAGCCAACTTCAACGAAGAGACATTCTCAAGTAGAAACAAGTGTTTATATATTTATAATTCAAACTCATGCCCTATCGTTACCCTTAAGAATGGTCAATTTAGTGGAGTTTATCATACTTGTCATATCCAAAGTGACATAGAAGTCCTTCATTGGGAGGTTTCCTATTTTTCGATATTTATATCAATGGAATCTGGATGTCCTGCACCCTTGCGTCACTGTAATAAACTTTGCAAACAAACAATGTAAAATTTACATTTGCCAAGCAAACTGCACACAGAGCAAAGAAAAAGTAATATTGATAAAGACACCTCTATGCGCATGAGATAACTCTAGGTCAATGAAGGAATCTCAGTTTGTTCCTTCTTCATTCATACAGGTGATATGAAATGTTTTCTTAAGGTAAAATGCAAATATGTGAATTGTAAAACTTTCACTGAACAATACTTTTCTGGTCTACCATTACCAATTGTTGGGGTTCATTTTGAAATTCTTGGAGTAAGGAAAGTTTTCAGTCTTAGTTATGTGACAACTGAAAATTTAACTTTCCCTTCATTTTGAATTTGAAATATTGGTAAATGTTGACAAATTTGTTTCTTTGGTACCAAAATGTGTATGGTGACACCTGATGATTATCATTCTTGTTAAGAGTATGGTTTAAAGTTTCCTTATGGAAGCTGTCCAGAAAAAGTTTAACATTTTCCACTTTTTTTAGGTGCAAACTACCTATGTCACACAGAATATGTGCATCAAATGATGATATTTTCATAGTGACTCAGGGATGCTTTGGTCAGAATGATTTTGACTTTCCTCAGATTTATAGACTTGGAGTTGAAATATCATATTTATCAATTACATATATATATATATATATATATATATATATATATATAAAGCCATTATGGTGATAACCGGGAGGGCACATTGTATACATTTTGTGTATATATATATATTATATATAATATATATATATATCACTATCTCCAAAATACCATTTCTAGGGTATCAGTTTTGCAAAAAATTCAAGTTAGACTCATCATTTTACATCTCATTTTTACGAACAATATCATGACTGATCATTATTTTGTGATGTTTTTTGAAAATTATGCATTGCTTATCAATTTTCCATCACTCAATTTCATTTTTCAAAGACGTTTCAGGACACTTCAAAATTCAAACTCTCCCAAAGCGTATGGAACCTGTGTATAGGGGCTCTCAGGGATGAATGTTACAATATTATACGAGTAAAAATTACAAACAACATGCTGCCAAACGAGAAGCAATATGCTGCTTGTAAAAACACCTCATTCACCTCCAGTTATCTTGGTAATATTTGCTCAATGAAGTCGAAGTGACAGCCTTGATGAATTGTGAATTGTTCACAAAAAAAAGGATGGAAAACATGAACATTCATTTCAAATAGTTGCTTTGGTTTTTCTTTATGAAAGGGCTGCCAAAAAACTTGTATGCATTAACTTTGTCTTGTGTTTGAGTAATAACTGAGGTATGGCGTCTGAATGCAAAGTAATAAAATTCAATTGATGTTCTTTACTTCAGGAAAGACCATTTCGGTGTTTCTCAAACCGAGCAATCAATAATTCATAGTACATGACTAAAGTTAATATTTTGCCAGATTAGAAAGTCAAATATTGCATGACTTGCCAACGCAGTACTTTCACTATCTACAAGTTTTGAATACTGTTCCACAACATGACTGACATTTTGGCAAAATGTCCTGTTCTTGTGTGTACTTGGTGAAACATTCACGTCACTCAAGCAGGCATATTTGAAAATGTGTTCCCATAATCATGTCATGAGGTCTACCATAATATTTGAATTCATGCCTGTCGACTTTTAATACACTTTAGTTTTACATTATAATGCTGTATGCACAGCTAGTCTCCAAGGAACTGCAATTCAAATGCAATGTTTCCACGCAACGATCCCCATGACAGCCTTTTCTCATTACTCTTGTGTTTCATTTCTGATTATGTTTTCTGTATTTCAGTTACACTGACAGGATTTTTCTCTCATGAAGTTTTACTTCACACAATATTAGTCATCACCGTGCTTGAACGTTTTGATGTCACAGTGTGCTTTCAATATCGTTGAGGTTCAACTTTCACAAACTGAAGACTGATACCACAATATGGTGTTATAGAGGCCAGTGTAGCACTCTTCATCATCTCAAATTTCAGGATTTGATTACAATATTTTACTATTCCCTGAGGCATGAGTTGGTAAATTTGTATCAATCATTTTCTAAATCAAGTAAATTTATGTTCCTATCGCCTGAAAATCTCTTTTTCAGAACTTTAATTTAGACATGGAAACTCAGAAATACATAACAGATAAGGTGTATATATGTATGCTTTCTTAGCATCTATATATGCCAAACACAACAAATATCCAGCCATTCACTACTTCCTTAGTTACAACTGTTCTTGAGGTATCTAAGTATTTTAAAACTATCATGTTACTTGTAACTGTACTTTTGTAAGTTCTTGGTGCACATGTAAATATCGTTAAATTTTTTACAGTGGACAGACAGGCAAATCTGAACATGTATACTATTGTACGCAACCCCCGCATACACACATTTCTGAATATGTACCTTATTGTACGCATACCCGCATACACACATTTGTAAACATGTACCTTATTATTGAACGATTCAATGACATGCTTTCAATATCATTTTCTAACCCTTCCCTTTACTTATTGTACACATAATCGCATACACACATCTCAACATATACGTTTAATATCGTACAAATACCTGCATACACACACCCATCACCATCACATAAACATTTATACACGTATGTCCTTTAGGGACAGACAAAATGGACACTGAAAATCAATCACTGTTCCATTGCACAAAGCATGGGTTCCAAAAAGTTGATTTAAAAACTGAAAATTTACTTTTCAGGACAATTGATTCTTTGTACTGTATGGTACCATCATCTTCATTTATGGTAGAATGGGTTTCAGGGATAGCTTGATTTTTGGACTCTCAAATTTTTATAATGTTTTTCTGATCTTAGACTACCTCTTGTCTGGGTTTGCTTTGAAGCTTTTGGAGTAAGTAAACTTTTCAATGTTTTATTTGTGTGAAAATCAAAAATTTAATTTTCCCCATAAAGTAAACATAGGATAGGCAGCCATTAAATTTAATTTAGGGAAATTAAGGCAATACCGGAGGATTCAAAGTGCGCGTTGGTTGCTATCGCTGGCTACGTTCCAAACGCGCACTTTTGCACGTGCAAAATCTTACCGTTCCACTGTTTTCTATGGATTTTCGACTCCTGGTATTTTGAAAATGCTCAAAATCTTTTAACTCTCTCAATTGTTAACCAATTTGGCTGACTTTTGGTAGGATTATTGATGGCATAGATGAGAATATAGATAAGCATGCGTTTCTAAAAATTCCGGACCGTTTATGAGATATCGCCGTAAAACCCTTCAAAATTTCACAAAATGACACAGTAGATATTTTCCTGTTCAAAAATCATTTGTATTCAAACAGATAATCTAATCCATGCTAGGGGCTCTAAACAGATATTTCATGAGTTACATACTGAAACTTTGGAAAGTTTGGTGCAAATTTGTAGGAGCTGAAACGTTTTAAAGTAGAGCAGTGAAAATTTGTATATGTGTGACGTCACGGACCAATCGCGCGACAAACGTGCGTCTTTTGGAATCGTATGGTTCTGCAAATCTTAGTTTATTATGCAAAGAAAACCATGGAAACTTTGCAGTTTGATTGATTTTGGAAATTACCCTTAGCAACCATTGCTTAGCAATATGAATCCTTCGGTATCGCCTTAAAGTACCCAAAATTGTATGGTGACCTTTGGCTTTTATTCTTGAATTTAAAACAGCATGGTCAAAAGTTTCATGAGGAAAGTTTGAGTAAAAGTTTTACATTTTTCAATTTTAAGTGGCATTCTAACTTAATCCAAATTTTGTAACAACATATATTGCTCACTCACCATGGAATGGCCAATTAGGAAAACCGGCAATCCAGGATATTTATCCGTCATGATATCCAGATGCTGAAGTGAATCCCGGATATAAATATGGAAATCCTTTATATCCACTCGCGTACCTTCACTCTGGCCATGTCCAACTGTAGATGAAAAAGGAAAAAATGTACATCTCTATTTTTAAAAATGTTTCCCCACTGACAAAGCCTAGTGACATCATGGAAAGACATCTTTAACTGTTGACATGTACAACCTTTTAGCAAATACCACCTGGACACCTAGACTTAATTACCACTGTGGAACTAGTTTGCAATATCTCTTTTTAATGCCTTGCCTGTTTTATTATTCCTTCTGTTTCAATAAATAATTTTTTTTTGCTGAACTTTGGTGGCATCACCTTGTCAAAATTGTGGGCAAATTCTTAAATTAATTGCTAATTGGCACATAAATTGTGGTGCTTGCAATTGCATAATGAATTACTTGAAGGAGCCATTACCTTGTCATCACCAAGATAACACACATAATACAACAGATAAATAGGACGAGATGTGTGGATAGAACTGTTGAAGGACAGAATGAAGTTTACTCATAGAGCAATGAGAGGGATTGAGTAGACAGCGGGATGATGATGTAGTTTGCGTAATCTATCACTAAAAAGTTGCAATCGTATAGCTTTGTTTTGTTTGTTTTCAATATGTATTTTGTTTTGGGTTTCAAAGAAAACAAACTAAAATAAGATACCTGCATTTTTTTTTTATCAGGTCAACAGAATGTGATACATGCTTCGAAATTGTTGCGTAAATTTGAATTATCATGTGGGAAAACCCTGGAAAATGAGATGTCCTAGTTACCTTGTTAAAAAAATTGAGAATGTCTTGGTTTGAATTCAGTTATCATGCATGCTAGCAGTGAGATCTACATGAAATACAGTTTGTATGTTACTCATGTAGTGAAACACGCTGCCAACTCAGTGTGTAATGAGTCCCAACACGATAGTTAGCAGTTACTGGTAAATTTAAGAGCACTATGGTAAGGTGCCAAGAGATCTACCTTTGACGAACTGATGAAATGTATAACGGAAGGCACATCACATATGATTCCACCGCAGGCTATCAATAGTACTGAGGTTGGACAAGGGTCAAAACTCTTACATATCCTTGTTAGAAACTAACTGTCCCCTTTTACACCCAGAAACTGCTATGGTATTCATTATAAATTCAGACTGAAATGTGTTTTTTGGTACACGTGTAAAGGGCTGATAGTTTTCTACAAGACTATGTAATACCAGCATGCAGTATACTGCATACAGTATACAGTATACAATGAACTTGCTAGTATATCATAGTGATTGAAGCATCCACAATACTTACCCTCTTACGTGTAAGTCACAACATTACAAATTTCAGGTAATATTTTTTGCACATTATTATTTTCTGATTTATGTAATACTATTTTGAGTGCATTGGAACCATCTGTTTTTGTATTTGTCATATCACGGCAGCAAAAATGCATATCAATAGAAACAATGAATTCTTCATAAAATTGTACCCTGGCCTCTTGCAGGGCTATTGAAGTGAGACTATTACCATGGTCATGGGCAAACACCATCATTCCACTGCCAACTAGAGGTGCTGCCACCACATCGTATCGTCCACAGTGTTCTCCAAAACCATGCAATACCATCACCAGGCCTCTGAAACGATACACAGCAATAATTCAGTTATTACAGCTCGGTGGTTTTATCACTGGGAATCCAATCTTCATTGAATAAATGTTCCAGTGCAGGATTTTGAATAAAAAAAATATGAGGCAAGATATCACTTTGAAACTGTTTGTAGAGGCAGGAGACAGGGATATTTCCATCATGTATTCAAACCTTTTGATATGGAACTGGGAATAAAGATTGGGAAAAGGGTAATGATAGAGTGTCACTTTTTTTTCAATAAAACTGATAAGATCCACATTAGTGAGGCATCCATTCAAAGTTTTCCATTAGATTACATTGCTCAATCTGATAGCCTATGCCATTTGCATGTGTATCTGGACATTTCAAAAACTGATTGCATCATCAGTACTTTTGTGCATGTGGTCTAATTGCAAATTGGGATTGTAGCAACACACCGCAAAGTGGTCATTTACACTTTTGAAGAAATTGCTATGTAGAATGAAAGAATATATGCAGATACAATCAACCGTGGTACAATAACTGAACATTTTTCTAGAGTAGGACGTACATGACTGGTTTTGCAAAAGAAGAGAGACGCCACCATCAGAACTGATGAATATCACATCTAAGCTATATAGCTTTGGTCTGATAGCCAATGTTTGTTTATGGTGAAGTAATGTCAAACTTAAAGGAACACTTGGTTGTAAGATTTGTTGGCATTTTTTTTCATTTTTTTACAGTGTTTTTGATGTACAAGAGAACCTTGATGATGCAATTATTCCTGAAAAATAACAATTGACACATGCTAACCTGCATGATCTATCTCATGTGCAGGCACGCGATGTATTATTTCAAAATGTTAAGATGAAGTGCAGTCCAGACTTAAATTTAGGTGTCTACGATATCTAACATTATAACAAATACCCTAGCTTGAGTTGAATTCCACGTAGGGCCTTGCAGCATACCCTTGACGACATACCAGAGACAGAAAAGAAACGAGTATTACAAATCCACAAACCATGCCCCCCAAAGGCACATGTTTAAATATTCTTCTTTTCTTCATAAGCAAGCAGACCATCATGAGCAACGTGAGTATGCATATTATATGATACTGATTTTAGAAAATCATATAAAGAGCGATGGGAAAGTTTTTTTACCCAAGTGTAACTAAAACCTGATCAAACATGACATTGAAGCTGACTGTTACGGATGATATCAGGTTAGAACAAGCAGATTAAAGATACTTAAAGCGATGACTAACAACACTATCTCTCCTTTCCGAATATAAACGTCACAGTAGAGTTCATGGGAGGGCAAGGTTTGTAACCTTGTCCTACATTTCAAGTCGTAAAAACAAAATTTGCACAGTGGGTATCTCCAAGACTACTTCAGTGCCTTTATTTATGACGTTGTGGAGTCTACATTAGAGTAGGTTGAAAACATCACCCTGAGGCAAATCAAGCACTGAAGCAGACAGCAAAGAAGATTCACAAACACTCTATCTACAACACTGATATGGTGATTAGATTGTGTATTCCTCAAGTATATCATCACACGCTGTGATTTGTTTCTCTCAGTCAGTATGGTATAACAAGTACTTATTGAAGTTTTTAAAAGTCAGCTTGCCTGGCAAAGGGCATGGTAATGCAATTTTTTCCCTAGGAAATAATTTGCCAAAACAAAACCGCTGTTGACAGAGATGAAATAAACTGACAATATCTGCGAAAGTAGAGAATATCACAAGGCGTACAGTAAGAAGATTATCAGATCTGAGAATGAATTCCTTGCTGAACATCTGTGATAATCCATATCACGTAACATGATAATGCCAAAGTCACTGATTATCTTACTGCAATTATTGATTTCATGCCTTCCCTCGATCAAAAGATCAAAGTTTGCTGTCTGTTGGTCTAAAGGGCAAAAGTTCACCTGAGGACAGATGGGTTGACATCAGTGACAAACACTTGTCAGTCTGGCATTCCTGCCAATGTCACAACTATTTTATTGCAAACATAGACGGAGGTCACTCATGTTTTTAAAAATCTACACTAGCTGAAGAAGCAATTTGAGTAGATTAAATTTATGTCTACAATGTCAGCTCAAGTACTTTGATCGTACCACAGCCATGCATTACAAAGATCATTGCTTTTAAAAAAAATGTATGTGCCTTTTATAGTTAAATACATCCTCCCACATCTTTAAACTTGATGGTGTGGGCTTTTTATCAAATACAGACTGTACTGTAATTTCATAAAGATTTGACGGGTTTCGCTACATATGTAAGCTCTACTTGTGGAAAATACAATACACTAAATGCAAATAACGGTTGCCCATTGGGGCAAATTGGCATAAATGCAGGAATCAACATGGCGTGACTTACATGGTTTTATATTTCAAGCTATCTTCCACCTTCATCCCTTTTGTTGTTTTTTTGACAGCAGAGCTAACCCAGGGATTATATATTAATACATGAAACAAACACAGGTTCTCCCTATAATTAGTACTTTTCTAACAAAATCAACATTTTGCTGGTAGATTTTATCCACACGTATAAAATTTTTAACACTACACTAAATCAAAGCTTTATGGCTGTTCAACTTCAAGATATATGTGTAACACACCACTGCCCTTATTACAATGAAATACACTGAAAAAATCTAGTATGGTGAATTTGTTATGATCTAAGTATTGTGAAAGATGTGCATTGTCTTTGAAAAGGCCAGTATTTCAATTCTTGGTAATAGATTCGGCCTATTGTTCACAGTTTTTGTGAACTCATTCCCAGCAGTCAAAAATCAATCAGTTATTAAAATCAGAGTTGCACGTTCACCAGTGTTTGTAAAATATTCTGTGGTCATACTCCATTTCGTAGTTTACATAAGTTGTTTTTGATTTCAAACAATCTCACTGAGAAAAATGTTAAAAGATACTGATAATGAGGCTGCAACTCCATCAGTGAACCCTGTCAGGGCCAGATTTTGTGCTGACTCAAACTACAGATGCAGTCTAAGCCCCTGTCAGACAATAGGAAAGGTGTGGTAGTGACCTTGACCGGCCTAATAGTAAACAACATCAGTGTTTTTAAGTCCAGTGAGGTATGCATGCGTCTCCCAGGGTTTCAGTCCCTGGTACAGTAATCATGGACAGTCGTCTGTCTATGCTGTAGGTCAATCATGAAAATAATACGCTGACAATAATAAACGTCAAAACTTTATGAGGGTATTATTTTATAGCATTTCACTAGTGCATAAATAATGAAGTATCTGATCTGAAGATCTGAATGAAGTAAGTGCAGTCACACCATTTTGGTGTCAATATTATCGAAAATGCAACACCTCGCTGGCGGTGCACGAGTGCTATGTATCACCCATAGATAGCGATTTTCGTACCGTCCACCCATCATGACCTATGGACATTAATCGAAATTGTCACTAACACTTGTGAAAGTTTCTACATGATCAATGTTTGGGGTGAAATTCTTCTAGCAACTGTGGTCAACGTAAAGTGGTAGTGCCCGACATGACAGCACACAATGCGACACCCCGCAAAAAATTCTGCCCTGGTACAGTAATCATGGACAGTCGTCTGTCTATGCTGTAGGTCAATCATGAAAATAATACGCTGACAATTATAAACGTCAAAACTTTATGAGGGTATTATTTTATAGCATTTCACTAGTGCATAAATAATGAAGTATCTGATCTGAAGATCTGAATGAAGTAAGTGCAGTCACACCATTTTGGTGTCAATATTATCGAAAATGCAACACCTCGCTGGCGGTGCACGAGTGCTATGTATCACCCATAGATAGCGATTTTCGTACCGTCCACCCATCATGACCTATGGACATTAATCGAAATTGTCACTAACACTTGTGAAAGTTTCTACATGATCAATGTTTGGGGTGAAATTCTTCTAGCAACTGTGGTCAACGTAAAGTGGTAGTGCCCGACATGACAGCACACAATGCGACACCTCGCAAAAAAATTCTGCCAAATTTTAATGTAATTACGATTCCCATAACTTTGCTAAGATTCTATCAAATTTCTAGAGTTCAGCTCCGATGGCACGTTTCTGTCGGGGTTGATATCAAAATACTTCTCAGCTATATTCTCGCATATGCGTGCAGAAAAGAGCTTGCTTGCCTTTGAACCTTGGTTGGAAACGACCTGGAGCACGTACTGCACTGCAATGGTACATGTACTTTGGAGACACGACTATCGACTAGAGATACGTAAACATAATCACGGGTCGTTGGATCAGAGGCAAACTTACCGCGGGGTTGTGCCATCTTCAGGGCCCCAACATCTAGTGTAAATGTGAAGGCCATCCTTGTTTACAAAGTGGGGGAGTTCGCTGTATGGGACTCCCTGAGGACTCTCTACTGCAGGCATGACTTCGAACTTCTATATTTCACCATGCACGACCAGGTACCAATTGGCACAGGAACGATGTACACATACGCTGCCCAAAGTTAAATTACTGGATTTGTGAGAGAGCAGCGCCCACTCGATGCTCGTTGCAGCATCGAACAGTCGTTACATTCAAGCAGGCTCTTAACTGACCGGCAACAGTGACCACTAAGCGCAAAATAAACTCGTGCAAAAGTGACAGTACACTTCACTGAAGATCGACGTGGCCAGCTTGCTGGAGTTGTGGTGTTTCGTGTTACTGTTCTGAACTGCCGCTAGAGGGAGACATTCTAGACTTTTGAAAGCCAGGACTGACGCAGGGCTGAACCTAGGAATCACGGTCAAGTTTGAATTTAATACTACATTCAAATTTATATGGATACTTTTAAAATTACAATGTGACTGCATTTTATCAAAAACTCTAAGAGAAACTGCCTATAAAAGTCAGAGACTGTAAGAGGATGATGGAAATATTTATAGCATTGACTTTGGAGAGACGACGATGATTAAATGACGACGACGATGATGATGATGATGATGATGATGTGTGTGTGTGTGTGTGTGTGTGTGTGTGTGTGTGTGTGTGTGAGAGAGAGAGAGAGAGAGAGAGAGAGAGAGAGAGAGAGAGAGAGAGAGAGAGAGAGAGAGAGAGATCCTCAAATAATGATTGAAAGGTAGGAATGAATAGGGGAGGGGATGTTTGGACCAGACAAAAATATATATGGTATCATGATGAAGAAGACGGTCAGGACTTCAGAACTTGCGAAATTTCGTTGGGTCACATTTTACACAGTGACTACAGGTATGCTCTAACTCTGCTAGCTGTGGGTCCATAGTTGTGGTGGCGGGGTCAAAAACGTATAAGTCAAAACCAGCTCTTAAAAGGCAGAACACCACAGCTATGGACCCACAGCTATAACTCTCCATGTGCATTCGATTCCTGAATCCAAGTTAAATCGCCAGTTGATACCTTTAGTACGCTCAAACATCAAGACCCGAGAGTCAAGCAGTGAATCGATAAAGTGAAGATACGTCAACTATATGTGCTTCACCAAAACACTAACTTTTGCAATTAAGGAGACACGTTTCACTAATAGTGCTATATAAAAATATTTTGAAAGGTAACGATATCGCTGGCCATGCATTATAAAGATTTAACACGATAGAAACTTCCCCCCGAATTTAGCCAACCTCTTATTTCCCTGGGAGTTTACAGTACACATAGATACAAATAGAAGCTGGGGGAGGGGGTGCTCGTGCATCCTGCGCTAAATATGTCATATGAACACTACGAAAAATGTTGTCAGAATTGATCACGGTAAAAACTAGAAACGCTTTTCTGTTTGCATGTATGAAGCACCTCGTTTTTACCCATTGAGCCATAATATATTCTTTCAAAACATGTGAGCTTAATGACAATCTGGAAAACCTATAGACCGCCACCTATGGTTCTGAAGTGTCATATTTGTGCATGGCCAAGAAGAAACCATATAACACATCTTATTTGAATATAATTACGGAAAAGAAATTTAATTTTGCATACATGTATTTCTTATTGTGTCAGAAAACATAATGTGAACAACGACACAATAGCAAAAGATCGGCAATGACAGTAATGCAACATTAGATATTATTTTTCAATTTTTCTCATCACTTAATTAAATGTTTTTGGCCATACCTCAAGTGACAAGACCTCTGTGGAATATATTCCACTTAATTATAGCTACTGAATTATGACGAATGTATTTAGAAGTTTTGTAGTTCTTGGAGTAAGGTTCTCGGTCTAGTTTTGGCCAATTTGACCTTTGACTTCATACAATTTCTTATCAACCAATGTCCGATTAAATAATCCGGTTTTAAAATCAAACTTTGTCAGATCATAGTTCTATAAGTCAAAGACATCATAGTTTTCTTCATTGTGTACGTTTTATCTTATCATTTGTTTTCGGGACGTCTGACCCTTGGTTTTTGTATTTCAGTCAAGCGCCGCCAACGGCTCATAGCTGTACGGCAGTCTCGAACTAATAACGTATTAACTGCTTCCAAAGTACTTTACAGATAGTCGACGGCTGGCTTACCAAAACCAACTTATCTCAAATAAACGCTTTCGTTTTTATTCGTTTTTCCTTTTCTCTGTAACAAGCTTCTTGTTTATTTTTTGAAATTTCTTAACGTTTTCTCGCTTCACTAATGATTCTTGAATATAGGAGATTTGGTCCGATTCTTTAGTTTTTCAGGTATTTGCACGTTTATTTGGTTTTGTTAGTGTAAATTACCTATCCCTATAACACTTATATGCGGTGAAATTTGTAAGGATTTTACCTTCAAAAGTACACAGTAGCTGGAGGAACACGTGGTTATGAAATGAGAGGGTGTAAACCAGGTTCCTATTGTATGAGTGAAAATAAAATTGAAGCCATATATATGTGTAATAGGCGATAGGCCCCTCCAAATCGTTATTTGTTAACGCAACTTAAGACAGTGGAAACTTTCCTTTCTCTTAGAACTTCAAAATGAACCCCAACAAGTGGTAATGGTAGAACAGAAAAGTATTGTTCAGTAAAAGATTTACAATTCACATATTTGCATTTTACCTTAAAAAAACATAAAATATCATCTGTACGAATGAAGAAGAACAAACAATAATCTTCAGATTCCTTCATTAACGTAGAGTTATCTCATGCACACAGAGGTGTCATGTCAGTCTTAATCAAAATTACTTTTTCTGTGCTATGTGTGCAATTTGCTTGGCAAATTTAAATTTTACGTTGTTTATTTGACAAAGTTTATTACAGTGACATAAGGGTGCAGTAGATCCAGATTCCACTGATATAAATATCGAAAAATAGGAAACCTCCAATTGATTGATCTATATGTCAGTTTGGATATGACAGTTATGATTGACCGTCCAAAGGGTCACAACAGGGCATGAGTGTGAAGTATAAATATATAAACACTTGTTTCTATTTGAGAATGCCTCTTCGTTGAAGTTGGTTAAACCTGTAACAACTTACTATAGGTAAGCGGACGAGTAGGAGGCGGTTTACGGAATTTAACGGTACAGTTTGCCAGTAAAACTCCGAGGCCCGCAGGGCCGAGGAGTTTTATGGCAAACTGTACCGTTAAATTCCGTAAACCGCCGACTACGAGTTCGCTTACCGTGTTATACCACGAATTTGCCGAGTTTTAGAGCCTTGTTTGCACGCCGAAAGTTTTTATTTGTAATTTTAGTGCAGTGCACGTTGAAACTTTGGCAGGAAAACATTGACGCGTTTTGACACCTTGTTGAACGAAAGTATAAAAAAAACAACCCATGATTGGATAAAACAAAGTTGACATGTGTTGCTATTGTAGTGCTATGACGTGTTGAGCACCTGGTTTTATTTGAATTGTATGAATTTGCTTGATTGATTGGTTGGTTGGTTGGTTGGTTGAATGAAGTGAAAAGGTGTTTGCAGATCGACGTTAGAGTCACGCTTTGCTCATTTGGGTCGAAAACTTTGAGCAGCATACATGCAATTGCCGAGTCGCTCTACGTAGTTCGATATGGCGGATGAAGTACAAATGAAAGCTGTATCCGGTGCACTTCAACTACCCATGCCAAAGATGGAAAAGAAAAGTCCCCTGTCACGCCATTGCTAACGGCCACAATCGGAAGACCAAGCTACACAGCCACGCCAGAGAAAGGCGCAACAGAAACTGCAAGTACAAAAAAACAATATGTCTAGATCCACAATGACTGTGGTACTGCGCGTGTGTTTCCTATAGCTAGATTTAACTTTACCAAAGGCGACTGAAATCTCCACATTCAGTGTTTGACAACTGAGTTTGAAGTCTTAAATTTCAGCTTCGAATGATCATGATAACAATAACCCTAACACAGAAGCGATATTTGCAATCAATACCGTTATTTCACGGTGACCTGTAATTGATTTTGAGATGTACAGTCACGCAAAATTAATTCAGTCCGGTGATTCTTTAAAGTGTCTTTACTCTGTACTTGATGGTGAAATAAATTCCTTCTGGTTAATGTCTCGCATTTGTTTTTTTTTACTCGTCGCCACGTGATTTTCTTTTGTTTAAAAAGTGTCCATTTTACAAGTTCTTTTGTTTAAAAGTGTCCGATTTACTAGTAAATCGGACAGTTTTTAACAAAAGAACTGTCCGATTTACTAGTAAATCGGACACTTTTAAACAAAAGAACTTGTAAATCGGACACTTTTTAAACAAAAGAAAGCCAGGTGGTAATAATAAAATATTCGGTTATGGAAATTAGAAAGCATGGTTAGAACAATGGGCACGAGGCGGAGAGTGGTATAACATTATTTAACATCAAAAATAGAAGTTTCTCAGCAGCTGATGACAAAGATTGGTATATGAAATTTGAATTCAACTCCATTTCCCATATACTGTTTGGTAAGTTAGAATGTACAAGGAAGTAAACCTCATTTCTATATTGATAACAGAAAAACAAACCCAAGCTGTAAATCAATTGTTTCAGTTCTGCATCATCCAGTTTTGTTTGTAGAAGTAAAATACAGCCTGAAAATGGGTTGATTTAGATTGTTTCCCACTTGGATGCTAATACATCATGATTGTTGTAGAATGACAACTGGTTTCACTTCACTCTCTACCATGTGTGATACACAGAGAATGTAATGAAATATTTTAACTGTTATCTGATTCACAGGGTGGTAGCATAGCTATACTGACGGCCTTAGAGAGACCCGAACAGTTTGCTGGAGTTGTTCTCATCGCACCGGCAGTCAGGGCAAACCCAGAGACAGCAACACCATGTCTGGTAAGTTCACATCAATTGTCTTGTTAGGTGTACCAGAACTTTGTAAATGCATGATATGTTGATCAATGATTGTACGAGCATTTACAATTTTGACATTCTTGCTTTTCATGCATATGCCGTCATGCGTCCTTGATTTCCGTTTGAAAACATGCTTTCCTATTTCTGATTCTACCAACAGAATAAGTCACTGTGTACAAAGTTGTTTAACGCTGAATGTAGATTTAAGTGTTGAGAATTAAGGGGTGGACCATTTGATATCCTGGGGGGTCGGGAACATTGGGGGGGGGGGCATTATTTTTTTTTCCATATGTTCCACTGGATGTTTTTTTCCCCTTGTGAATCCTGGCAATTTTTTTTGCATTCTTCCTTCAAAGAATTTTTTGGCTCATATTTGGTATGTATATAAATACCAAAAAGAGCTTATATGGTGAGTTGATGGCGTCTGTATGTCTGTATGTATGTATGTGTGTATGTATGTGCGGATGTGTGTCCGTCACACGCAAAAGCTCCCAAACCGCCACACCTACCATCTTAGTATTTGGTGTACAAGAAAACCCAGGGGTTGAGATCTGACGTTGTTCAAATGAACATGTCAGTTTTAAAAATATGCAAATGAGGTAAGAAAAAGGGGAAATCCTGCAAATGTGCAGGAGTGGTGGCAGTAACTGAAACAGCCCACACATCTGAGTAAGAGGTTTATGACTTTCAATCTATTTGTTTGCAGTGTACCTATATATGTCTGATGTATGAAAGTCATGCAGATGAAGGGCATGCTGAAAAATATTGTTTGATAATTATTTTAAAGAAATGCGCCCCAAGGGCGCGCCGAAAAATTTTAAACATACAGATATCTTAGATAATGTCTGATATATTAAAGTTATGCACTTGAACGGGGCTCTGAAAAATATGTCCTATTATCATTAAACTTACGCGCCCGAAGGGCACGCCGAAAAATGAAACTGAATGATGAAATTCATAGCTAGCACGATGCATTTGATGCATTTTAGGCAAGTATGAGCCCGCGTTGAAATTTAAAAACACACTGACCCCCAATTGGGCATTTCAAAATAGGTGACCCCATCACCAAAGTTAAAAACAGGGTGACCCCATGAATCCACCGGCCTCCTAGGCCGAAGAAACTGACCAGTCCCTCATTTCCGCTAATTTTTAAAAGTATCTTGTGCGAATTATCATAACCAAGCCCTCCCCCAGTATATTTGGTCACACTGAGATAAATGTTACACCTTAATTCCAATTCGATACAGTTATTTCCGCCATAGTAATGAAAAGATACTGGGCCACGTCCCAAATGAAATGGGAAAATTGGACATTTGGTATATTGGAAATTGAAAAAACGGAAATGTGCATTGTTGGAAATAGAGTTTGTCAGAGGGAAATTTGAATGGCCGCAAAGTGCCATCCTAAGTATACACACCTATACATATACAGTATACATACCTGTTTCCTACATTTCAATCTCAGCCCAAAGATTTTAAATTAAAACCATTTGAAAATTGAAAATTAGTTCCATTTCGATTTTTGTTTTTGAAAATGCAAATTGGATTATTGGTTGGCCAAAATGTGCAATAATACTTGACGATGACAGTTTTGTTTTAACATCTTCTGAAATTCTGTCATTTGACTTGTCAGTGCAATCTGTCCATGTCGCAATCATACCAGAGAACAATATTATTTATCGGTCAACACACAAGAGATGATATGCATGTATCTACAGAGTGTGTTCACTTATCTATAATCAGTGAACAATTCAAAAAGCCAAATGTAACTGAAAATTAATTTCAAGAGGCTTTTTTTTTCATAAGTCATCTAAGGCAAAATTTTTTCCCTTGTATCTGCTGGGAATTTTTTTTTTCGAAAATCTTCCAGACCCCCCCCCCCCCCCCCGGCCAGGATATCAAATGGTCCACCCCTAAGCGTGCTGACAGTGTTGTACACAACATCTTTTATGAGCTTGTGGATTAATCCATATTATGTGCTTCTTTTTCAGGTTTTCTTAGCAAAAATCACAGCATTCCTCTTTCCACAGTTACAAAGAGACAGTATCAAGCCCGAATATGTCAGCAGAGATCCTAAAGAGGTGAGTCTGATAGAATTGGCTTGCATGCCAGTAGTTGGTAACACGTACAGTACCCGCATCACAAACAATATTCCACATTGTCCCAGTTCAGTAGACAGACCTCAGTCACGGTATTGCTCTCACATGGGTTATATATTATAATAACCACATTGTATAGTTTTTTGTGTACGCCAGTATGGTTTTTGTGTGCCATTGATTTACGGGTTTGTCTGTTTCAAGCAATTTTCAATGGGGTGATTTGGTTTACTCCTTGTTAGATCATAGTCCTCTAAGTCGAGGCATCATGGCTTTCTTCATTTTGAACGTTCCATCTGATTATTTATTTCCGGTATGACTGACACTTGGGATAGGATTCCAGTGAAGCGCCGCCAACGACTAGAAGTTGTATGCCAGTGTCGAATTTATAATGTTTGCCTGCTTTTATAGTACGTTACGTATAGTTGACAGCTTACGGAAACAAACTTATTCCTTTTGTTTTTTTACAATGCTAAACTAAATTAATTTGTGCTTTTATAGGTGTTTGATAATTGATACAAATGTACTTGATTCAAATAGGATATTTAAAAGTTCAGATGTGGACAACAATTATGATATTGGAATTTCACTTAGGAGTATTATTTAACTTTTCACGGTACTAGTAGTCTCAGTACAGGTAACTGTTAAATAATTTCCCTGACAAAACTTGCTATATCTCTAATATGTAAGTAATAGGAATGTTTATTGCCCTCAGTGCAGTGAGCTTGATTTACAGTAAGACAAGCCTCAGAGTTGTCAAGTCAAGATGTCATGTGACAGATAATTATACTTTTGTTCAGATTTACAGTTGAATGACTTCAGAGAATGAAATCATGCAACGAAAAAATTTTATCTCCCAGAATATTCCTGAACACTGAATCTGCTTTTTGACGGGACGGATACTTATGAAAATTAAGTGACTCCCCCTCTGAGCTGTTTGAAAAATACATGACCCCCCCCCCCTTCGCAGTTTTCAAATTTGAGGTGACTCCCCTCAGCCCCCTGGATTTTGCCGGCCCACCCCGGGCCATAATAACTGAACGCTCCCTAATAATGACAGAAAGTGCCTTTTGTATACCATCACTATAGTCATGAAAAAACAACTTTTTAATGAAAACCTGGACACAAAGGAAAATAGTTGCGTCAATGACATCGAAAAATATCTTGTCATTTTTTTCTCTTTCTAAAATATGTCACTATATCAAATGTATCGTGAAATATAGTGCATGTTGCTTTCTCATACTGAATTCTCATACAGAGAACAGAAAAGAGTCAGGAACTTGTCATGCTTTTCATATGAACTGCAGATTTCATAATGATTAGTACACTTTGCAAAACAGACTTTAAATTGGAATACATTCAGACATCTCTGATATATATCTATGATATATTAAAGTTATGGGCCCGAAGGGCACGTCGAAAACTGTGACCGAATGATGCAATTTGTGGCTAGTATGATGCTTTGCAAACTTCAATATGTAAAACATCCAGATATCTCTAATATAAAGGGCGAAGGGCGTTCCAAAAATGCAACTGAATGATGAAATTCATGGCTGGTACTATGTATTTTAGGCAAGTATGGCCCTGTGTTGTTATTCAAAGACACACTGACCACCTATTGAGCATTTCAACTTGACCCCATCACCAAAATAAAAAACAGGGTGACCACCCCATGAATCCACCCCAAGGCCGAAGAAACTGACAAGTCCCTAAATATCTAAACTTTATCTTAATCACTTTGGTGGATGTACTGTCTCTAAATCCAAACTTATCTTACGGCTTGTTGCATGTCTGATTTTTCCTTTACGCTGCGATGCCATGCATTGGACATCGTGAAATCAAAGTCAGGGTTCTCGTGGATGGCACTGTGACGGGTATTTTTCTCTAAAATCGAAGAGTATTTGTTTCATGAATATCTGTCATATAACACTTTCCTATGACAAATTTAGAGAAAGTCTCAGTTTTTTTATTGAGATTCGGGTTTACTTCAGACGATATCTGTATAGATCGATAGAAATCGAATCCCGTAACGTAAAATAACCGTTATTGCTCGGTCATAGTGCATGAATAGAAGTTTATGTAGAAATGCTATGTGATAATACGTTTGATATGTTTTGTGGAAACGGCTTGATGATGTAAAATATTTAAGTGTAAAGCGGCGATTCTCCAATTCTTATTTCAGCCAATTATGAAACTGGATGAACTGAATGCCGCTAATCACGTGTGTTTTTCGAAAAAAAAAATCAGTGAGGGGATTCCATCTCATGCAGTCGGCTCTCAGTATTTGTGAATAATACAGGTTCCTACTCAGAGTCAAAACGTCAAACAAGATATAATCTGCTATGTTATCTCTGTTCGAAACCAGAGTGTTTGTATATTGACTTTACTTCTCCCAGGAATCACAGAAAGTGCCTGCTGACTAAGATCACGGTGAACATCAAAAACGACTGATGTACAGGTCAGTGCATGGCAAACACACTCGTAAAAGCTCTGTGCAAACATCATCACAGTTTGCGAGACAGCGATGAGTTCAGGTACGAGACATCAGTCAACTCTCGAGTCAAAAGTGACATTTTTCTCTCAGTATGGTGTTAGCCACAAATTGAAATAGAGTACACGCGACCAACCTCTTGCTCATTTTCTTAAGGTTGAATAGAATTCAGTTGCAGTGAGTAAAGATGAGTAAACAGTTTGGATTACAGTTTTTGTCGATGTAAAGTTTATGTCATAGGGCATGCAGTCTTATAGTGCTGTATTTCTCATATTGTTATGTCTCACTGTAGTAGGTTTGAGGATTCACGCACTGCAGAGAGGTACTTCGGGATCTTTGACAGAGTAGAGACCCACAAAGTAGTTGAGGATTAATCGATGGTGATTTATTGCTGAAGTGTAAAGTGACACATCAGAGACGCCCAACTTAAACTCTGTAAGATGGTCTATGTTCACCTCCTTTTAAAAGGAATCTTTTTGTTGTCTGAAGATTGATCTGAATAATTTCTCCAATAATAAACAAATAATCCTTGCTTGGTAAAAATAAATTCAAATAATCTCTCATTGGAAAATACGCTATTTCATTTTTTTCTCATTTAGCATCGAATATATGAAATTTACATAAATTGCATCTCTTTTACAATTGTTATACCACTCTCCGCCTCGTGCCCATTGTTCTAACCATGCTTTCTAATTTCCATAACCGAATATTTTATTATTACCACCTGGCTTTCTTTTGTTTAAAAAGTGTCCGATTTACAAGTTCTTTTTTTAAAAGTGTCCGATTACTAGTAAATCGGACAGTTCTTTTGTTAAAAACTGTCCGATTTACTAGTAAATCGGACACTTTTAAACAAAAGAAATTGTAAAATGGACACTTTTTAAACAAAAGAAAATCACGTGGCGACGAGTAAAAAAAAAACAAATGCGAGACATTAACCAGAAGGAATTTATTTCACCATCAAGTACAGAGTAAAGACACTTTAAAAGAATCACCGGACTGAATTAATTTTGCGTGACTGTACATCTCAAAATCAATTACAGGTCACCGTGAAATAACGGTATTGATTGCAAATATCGCTTCTGTGTTAGGGTTATTGTTATCATGATCATTCGAAGCTGAAATTTAAGACTTCAAAGTCAGTTGTCAAACACTGAATGTGGAGATTTCAGTCGCCTTTGGTAAAGTTAAATCTAGCTATAGGAAACACACGCGCAGTACCACAGTCATTGTGGATCTAGACATATTTTTTTTTGTACTTGCAATTTCTGTTGCGCCTTTCTCTGGCGTGGCTGTATAGCTTGGTCTTCCGATTGTGGCAATTAGCATGGCGTGACAGGGGACTTTTCTTTTCCATCTTTGGCATGGGTAGTTGAAGTGCACCGGATACAGCTTTCATTTGTACTTCATCCGCCATATCGAACTACGTAGAGCGACTCGGCAATTGCATGTATGCTGCTCAAAGTTTTCGACCCAAATGAGCAAAGCGTGACTCTAACATCGATCTGCAAACACCTTTTCACTTCATTCAACCAACCAACCAACCAATCAATCAAGCAAATTCATACAATTCAAATAAAACCAGGTGCTAAACCACGTCATCGCACTACAATAGCAACACATGTCAACTTTGTTTTATCCAATCATGGGTTGTTTTTTTATACTTTCGTTCAACAAGGTGTCAAAACGCGTCAATGTTTTCCTGCCAAAGTTTCAACGTGCACTGCACTAAAATTACAAATAAAAACTTTCGGCGTGCAAACAAGGCTCTAAAACTCGGCAAATTCGTGGTATAACACGGTAAGCGAACTCGTAGTCGGCGGTTTACGGAATTTAACGGTACAGTTTGCCATAAAACTCCTCGGCCCTGCGGGCCTCGGAGTTTTACTGGCAAACTGTACCGTTAAATTCCGTAAACCGCCTCCTACTCGTCCGCTTACCTATAGTTAAGTAACTATGTCATAACTATGTCATATCTTTCCTTGTGCACTTTTCCCAACGTCTTGAAGTGGGAATTAGGTGTCAATGACGGAAATTCACTATTTTATACTCTTTGAAATTATGAGTTTCAATGACAACAATACAATCAATGTCAATAACAACGAAGTTCTTTCAAGATGAAGGTCAATTCCTATCGTTCACTGACCTATATACATACTTTGGGATTACAAAACAATATTTTATACGTGCCTCGGGATTACAAAATAATATTCTGAGAAAGAAAATGTTTAGTCTGTGACATTGCTATGGAAAAGATGTACTCATTACCCGTGCAAACTTGTATAATTCAAAGTACATTTAAATGCATTAGAATTCAAATCTGTCAGTATAATTTCGTTAAAACATTGCAAGACTTAAATCTAATATCTGCGTGTATGTCCTTCGATATTTTAAGATAGAGTTAGAAAACAAGACAACCAACCGAATTAAAAATCAACAGTCTGAGACGGTCTTCTCTTCGCTCGTCATATTCTTTCCAACGACTCAACGATTTCGTTGAGAATATCCATGATGATAACTTCAACCCGCGCAGAGCTATTTCTATTGTTATTTATTTCCATGCAATAGCGATGAAGTTAAACACAATGCTTGACTATGAACAGCAAGATATAACTTTAATCTGCACCATTTTACTCAGAACTATCGCCCTCTCTGCTATGTATATGTGTGGAATCCTTGGACGCCTCTTCCACGGAACACGCTAGTCAGGCTCAAACAGACGATGACGTACGCGGCAGTCAAAGTTTCGGAACGTTGAGCTTTCGTCTCGTCAATACTGAAGTCTCGTAAATTCGTAATTGACGATCACTGGAATAGAGTGCATTCTAATGGACTGAAGTACGCATCGACTGTTGCCATGGAAACGATTTATGATAGAGCAGCAAACAAGAGTAACCATCAAAGATAGAGTAGTGCATTATCCATTAAGATGAGAGTGTTGTCGATTTCTTAAGATTACATACTCGA
Source organism: Ptychodera flava (assembly GCF_041260155.1). Taxonomy (NCBI): domain Eukaryota; kingdom Metazoa; phylum Hemichordata; class Enteropneusta; family Ptychoderidae; genus Ptychodera; species Ptychodera flava. Next base: position 8,663,492 of record NC_091933.1, on the reverse strand, counting down.
GTTGCTCAAGGGAGCTGACATTACACAAGATTGTAGACCATAACAAACTATGTGATGCATTGGACGCAACGCAGCTTTTATGGCAGCAACTTCCTGACTTTACGCGAGAAAGCTCATCGTATCGAAGATTACTAACCCCCTATGGCCATCAGAGCCGGTAATGATGTGACCTCTGACCTCAATAAAATGAAGAGATGTACCGATGTTCAGTGACGCGGCAATATTAGCCATTAGTATCCCACAAAAGCCACATTTCGCAGTGTGCCAACGAAAAGAGCTTTACTCAGTAATCAAATACATTTTTATGGTTCACGCGGTCTTCTGCATTGCTTATCTCGCCACACGAAAGGCAAGTTTGAGCTTTCGCGTTCGATTTTTGCGTGATAAAACTGTACACGAAATTCCGTACAACGGAAGTTACCATAAGTGAAGCACATATTAAATAGCAACATATATTATCGCCTTTATGAATCAACAAAAGGCTGCGTGATTGAGCTTTCCGAAAATGCAATAACAACCAGCGCCTTGCCTTCGGAAATCTCAATCAAAAGCGCGTTTGAAAAGTTATGACGTATCTAGATGTTTCTGAAAAAAAACCCAAATGACCATATTTACCTCGTCGCATTTCACTACTTCTGTTTGAAAAGAATTCGTCTGTGATAATACGGTGTTGCTTTATTAGTTTTTCAATTAGCACAACTGCTGCCTTTTTGCGGTTTGTCTCATTCTATTTGTTGTCAGCACATTTAATTACCCAGTACTTTTCGACAGCATTAATCCACTGTGAAGGTCTGATTGAGACCGCGGTAATCTAATGTCGGCTTTCTAGACATTTCGACATTGTTGTACGCTATGAAAGCTGAGTTGGAAATTGTTAATTTCAACTGATTCAACTGAATGCACGAGAAGAAAGTCTCCCTATGGAGCAAGGATGGTAGAAATGTCACCAGTTCGACGTCGAACTGTGATGAAAATTGTAACGGCACCAGAATGGATAGTTGTAACTTTACAGATGATTTATTTCGACTAAAACCATTGAAACTGCAAGGTCTTTCTACTATTTTTTGTTCTGTTTGAAATACAGTCTCTTATATTCTACATCAAGAATCACCGAGCTGCCGAGTGTTCAACTTTTTAACACAGCGTGTATGCGAGTAAAATCCAACATTATTGTTGGCAACTGACTTTTTGCCCGGGCTAGAATTCATTTTTTGACAACCCCATCATTGAATTCTATACCTAATGCATTATGTTTTGCATGGGTAATACGTTGTCTTTTCAACTTGCAGTCTGAAGAAGAATTAGGAAAAAAATGAAATTATTATGGTCAAAAATTACAGCTGTTGTCCGCCCGTTGAATATACCGGACAAGTGGTTTTCAAACAGTTCTTGAACGTAAGACGTATTACGTTTCCCTTACAAGCCTGCACATTTTGAAGCCTTTGTCCGACATTACTTATCTCCAAATGTTTGGCTGTCTGCCCATCCCAGCACCCACATTTTCATCTCATACCCTCAGCGGGGGAGTTGTACATGTTGGTTTTGGACTTACTGCATTTGACCAGGTTCAGAGATCAGTGCATTTGACCAGGTTCAAAAATAACTTTGATCTTTATGAATCATAAATCATAAAATAATCTTTTAGCTCTTTAATTATCGTTGTTTGATGTTACAAATTTACTCTGACATATCAAATCCAAATCGATGATATCGCCCTTATAAGAAGTTATGGAATCATTTTATGTTTATTCAGTCGGAATGCTGCCGGACGTGATTAACACTGTTCCATTGAGTGAACACTCAAAGCTGCATCGGGGTTGACGATTTTTACAACGTGTTTGTCGAATGGGCCCAGGTGTTACACAGCCTATCGTGTGTTGTATGTAGCAGGGGAGAATTCTCTTCAATTAAGCTGGAGAGCTTCGAGTCATTCAATTGACTTCGGGCATTTCTTCTTAATACCTTTGAAATGCATCGTCAAAATACCCCGTGCCTCGCGCAGAGCGCGTGGATGTTTTGTCGGTGTTCCGGACATTACGAGGGATAGATAAAATATTGAAATGGAGTGATGAAATAACGAAAACGAAAAAATCCCAAAACAAACAAAGAGAGAAAGCCTTCTACGTCGTGTAAAGTCCGGAGAGGCGATTTCTGCACGTAATCGATACCGTGACAGTCAAAGACAGGGCCATTACCGGCTTTGAAATTACCATAACACCCTCACAAAATTGCAGACTTTGTTCGTTATCTATGTGCACCACAAAACAGGGCCTAATCAACGACGGGAATCAAGCGACTGGTGTCGTGCGGCGTAAGCTTATGAATCGTAAAACATCGTTAATCACGAGAACCGGCAGTCAACCTTAGGTGACCCTGAATGTACAACATGAGCAGACGACATGACGTGTCATGATTAAAAGTAAACAAGACTTGAATCTCGTTCACGAGTTTCGTTCTTTCGATCTGACCCTGCCGACCTGCAAGAAAATGGTGAAAATTATTGCACAGTCGATTTACTGTCTACGCATGCGCAAGTCTCTAGACCATCACCCCTGAAAAAAGTTAAACCGCGCTGACAATTACGCTATATGAAAATGAAAAATGAAGCATTCGGTCCTTGCCACGAACTCTCTCCCTCGCTCTCAAGCCTTAAATAATGGATGTTTCTTTGATCAATAAATCTTCATATCCATAGCAACGAAAGTCGTCCGCTTTCGTTAACTGAAATCCCCCTGATTACAATAATATGAAGACATTTCATCTATCGAGATAAACATAGTAATTCCTCACTGTCATGCTTGTTATTTCATTCTTCCCCTAGTTTGCGGCAGTTCGTGATCTTTGCTGTATTATTCTCGGGTAACATAAGATCAATTTTCAACCGGCATCTTCTTCATCTGAACCGTACAATCACTCACGTGACATTTGCTTGGATTTGATTCGTTTCCCGATATGTAAGTCAACATGTGGCACTTCCATTTTCGATGTCCATCCTAGCAACTTACAGATCCATTAGCTGTAACTTTAGATGTTTTCACCATTGTTCTAATTTGTAAAATATAGATTCTTGTTTTGCTACTAAAATCATGAGGGATCCAACTTTTCAACATACCATGAATGCGCATAAATCCTGATGTTGTTGACAACTAGAGTTTAGTCCGGACTGGAATTAATTTCAAATATAAACAACACTCATTATACACAATGCAATGTGTATGGAAGAGTCAAATCGTATTTAAATATTCTCCTTGGAGAGAAATAATAAATGTGTTATCAAAAGTTACGGGTATTGTCTATGATAAGGTACAAGTAACTCTCTCTCTCTCTCTCTCTCTCTCTCTCTCTCTCTCTCTCTCCATATTCACCAAAATGATACCCTATAGCTTATCTCTGTGCGTATGAACTACACTTTGAAATGACATCGGAAATTCGAGACACAGAACGCCCGGCTACATTCGGAGGTCAATGACATGATCGTCTGTCTATTTGATGCATTGACTTGTGTACAAGCAGGTGTCGCTGTCTTTCCGACCATAAAACTGATACGATATCCTGTTGACTTGCGTTAAAAGGTCAGGCAGGTAAGGCTTCTAGATGTCATTAAAAGGATCCCAGTCGGTTCCGATCTGCATGCAGTTTCTCTACTATTCGTACACCATTTCCGTGAGATTGCTTAGCCGGAAGGATTTTTTTTCTCATATGTACACTCTCTTAACATCGCTGCGATTCACACCTGAGATACAGCGAGTTTTGCGGTCACTAATCACCGCCCTGAGATTTCTGATCTCAATGTTGTAACGTGAGCTCAATATTTACACAGTACTTTTTCAATATGCATAATTTCCGGAATATTCACGTTTTCAATATGTGGCTGGGCGGTCAACAACTAAGTCGGGAAAGGATGTTTCTTCCCTGCACTACACTGGTGGGATTTTTATTCCGTTACTTGCTGTTGACCCATTTTCCTGGGGTTATTATTTCCTTGGAAGTTGCCACTGGTATGTGATAGACTAATAACTGCCACCCAGTGTTTTCTCATCGACGTATCACTCCTTCGACAACAACGGACTTGTTACCAAAATGACAATAAAGTATAAAAAATAGAACATCTTCACAGACATCCGAAGTAGCAAACTTCCTATTCGTTTTGTGGTTTCGTTTATTTCGCTTCCTCAGGTGCCCTGTTAATGTTCTTGCCCTCCCTAGGATGTGGTGAGATGTTTCCCTGGTCCATGTAACAAGGCGTTAGCTAAATACACAAACAATTAAAAATGGGAAGCATTCATTGGTTTTGAAATCAGTTAATGGTCGATAACTGTTACAATTTTCAAAAACTTCACTTTCACTAAATAGAGTGAGTGTGAGTGGCTTTTCTTGTGTTTCGTCCGAATATTTCGCTGTTTAATTCCCAGTGTTTCAATCCTACCAAGTTTTCTGTCACTCTTTGTTATTTCCGTTAATATCCCGATGGTTTTCCTGTGGGTTTTCTCAGCGAGATGTAAAGTAACCGTCGCATTTCTGTCGACCTGAACCGCATTTTACTGTCAACGACGGTGACTACACTATACGCCGATTACGTTTGAGTAATGGGGACATATCGATTAAGCTGAGCTGAAATAATGTACCATGGTTGGCGTCTAATTGTTTCAAGGTTGTTGTTATTGTCGTCAGCGTTTCAAAATCCATTGTCTTTATCACAGCCTCAACTGACATTTCCAACTGCAAACATTCAGCACTGTATGGTTAGCCTGAAATGGTAGCGGAGACATACACGATGAAGTGACAGTTAATTGTGGTTGACATTATTTGAACTAAATATAACCACTGATTATTGTATGCATTTGTGTCGAAAGCGAACGTGCGCAATAATACACCCTCGCACAAACGGCCATTTATGACCCAGAACATACATACATCCTGGTTAAACAGGATATTCGCGTTGCTTGGATGACCAAGCGGAATATCGAGCATCGTGGTAACTCAGATGTTACGCCAACGTAGCTGGTACGATATAACTGCCCTACGCAGAAAGGCACGCCTATAAATTGTGACGTCACCTCGTTCTTTATTTACTCGACCCGGGGACAGGCTTTCACGAAAGTAATTCTATTCAATTGGCATACAAACGTGCTGACCCCATCAATACAGTGTTTGGTACGGAGCGAGCACAAGCTGGGTTGGTTTGTCTTCGCCGGGAATCGAACAAAATATCGCTTCTACAGTGTCATGATTTCATTACACTAACCACATCCATCCTGCTTGGTTTGCAGACAACATTCTACCAATCAAAGCCACTGCCTGCAACCCTCCGCTTAAAACAAAGCCTCGTTCGTGGAATGTGTTTCACATGTACAAAGAACAGCAGCTCGCTCTCTTTGACATGCCATAGTACCACAACAGTTCACCGAGCACAACGTCACGGTAAACCAGTCTGCAAGTTTTCAAGGGAACAATATCACTAATTTGGGATAACCAGATAGAGAAGTTGCACCATTTGAACGTACCATGGCGGTACTGAACTCTCAGAGATCGAGCGACAACACGTCGACTCCAGTGCCCATGTCACAGGTAAATCGCTTATATGTCAGAGTTATAATCCTTTGTGCGCCATATTAATTACATCTGCCAGCCAGGTCAATCGTTGAAGTTCTCGAAAATACACGCTGACGACAATTTTCAATATTCGTGACACAGCCAAAGACAGTACAATTCGATAGCACTTTTAAACGATAGCTACATTTTCGCAGCTATGACTCAGAACAAAATGAATCACTTTTAATACACGGAAGCTTGAATGTAAGAAGCGGATTCACATAAAAAATGCCATGTAGATACACACTCGAAGTTACTCTCACCATAGACGTACCACAGAGGCACCCCAGAAGTTCTGTGGTACGTCCATGCTCTCATAAACTACAACAAAATGTTTAAGTTGTGTGAGGGTTTATACCTCTAAGGTGGGCAGTGCTAATTCTGAGACATATTATGATTGAGAATGCCTCAACTCAGTCAGATGTACACACTCACACAGTTGGCAGTACATTACCCCTATTTGTAACAATCAACCCTATTTGTAACAAAATTTAATTTTCAAAAAACTTTGCCATATATGTTGAAATATTAATGAAATATGCATATTTGTATGTTTGAGGGCAATTTTCTTTTTTTTCCTTGTCAAAACTCATTTTTCCGAAACTGCTTTTGTTACAAATTGGGTTGATTGTTACAAATAGGGGTGACATATGTCAACCCTATTTGTAACAATCAACCCTATTTGTAACAAAACCTAAATTTCAAAGAAACTTGGCCATATTTGATGAAATCTTGATGAAATATACATATAAGTATGTTCGGGGGCAATTTTCTATATTTTTTCCTTGTTGAAACTCATTTGTACGAAAATGCTCGTGAGATTAATTTCGTTGTGCAGGTTCCTAGGGATAAGAGCCCTACTCGTAAGATATAATCAAGTCGTGCAGATACATGCCAAAGGTTTGTTTCGGGGCAATTTTCACCATTTTCGGTCAAAAATGTTAAAAATCTTGTTTTCTGACCGAAATCATACTAAACCTATATGGGGTTAACTTTTGTTACAAATTGGGTTGATTGTTACAAATAGGGTTGACGTGTCAACCCTATTTGTAACAATCAACCCTATTTGTAACAAAATTTAACCAACTTGAAACAAAACCTAATTTTCTAAACAACTTGGCCGTATTTGATGAAATCTTGATGAAATATACATATTAGTATGTTTTGGGGCAATTTTTATTTTTTCCTTGTCGAAACTTATTTTTCCAAAAATGCTCGTTAGATTAACTTTCGTTGTGCAGGTTGCCTAGTATAAGAGGCCTACTCGTAACATATTATCGAGTTGTGCAGATACATGCCAAAGGTTTTTTCGGGGCAATTTTCCCCAATTTCGGTCGAAAATGTTAAAAATCTTGTTTTCTGACCGAAATCATACTAAACCTATATGGGGTTAACTTTTGTTACAAATTGGGTTGATTGTTACAAATAGGGTTGACGTGTCAACCCTATTTGTAACAATCAACCCTATTTGTAACAAATTTAACCAACTTGAAACAAAACCTAATTTTCTAAAAAACTTGGCCGTATTTGATGAAATCTTGATGAAATATACATATTAGTATGTTTTGGGGCAATTTTTATTTTTTCCTTGTCGAAACTTATTTTTTCCGAAAATGCTCGTTAGATTAACTTTCGTTGTGCAGGTTGCCTAGTATAAGAGGCCTACTCGTAACATATTATCGAGTTGTGCAGATACATGCCAAAGGTTTTTTCGGGGCAATTTTCCCCAATTTCGGTCGAAAATGTTAAAAATCTTGTTTTCTGACCGAAATCATACTAAACCTATATGGGGTTAACTTTTGTTACAAATAGGGTTGATTGTTACAAATAGGGTTGACGTGTCAACCCTATTTGTAACAATCAACCCTCACGTCAACCCTATTTGTAACAATCAACCCTATTTGTAACAATCAACCCTATTTGTAACAATCAACCCTATTTGTAACAAAACTTAACCAATTTGTGACAAAAGCTAATTTTCAAAAAAAACTTGGCCGTATTTGATGAAATCTTGATGAAATATACATATTAGTATGTTCGGGGGCAATTTTCTTTGTTTTTTCCTTGTCGAAACTCATTTTTGGACACCGTGGTGCGAAGCAACAAAGGTGTCCTATGTCGCCACAATGTCTGTGTGTGTGTCCGTCTGTCCGTCCGTCCGTCCGTCCGTCTGTCCGTCTGTCCGTCCGTCCGAAGACAGATTGTTCCACTCATAACTTCAGAACCCTTAGGTCCAATGTCATGCAATTTGGTATTTGGTATTATCATGATGAGACTAAGATCTGATTAGATTTTGGTGGGTGTGGCTTATTAATTAATTGCTCATTTGCATATTTTATGACCTTTTTCGTTCACGCAGATATATCAGAGACGCCTGGAGCGATTTCGTTCAAACTTGGTAAAAGGATAGTACTCTACCTCATACAGATGCACGTTGATTTGTTTCACAATGCGATCAAATTTGGCCGTGTTAGAGGACTTTTTAGTTTTCACCTCCATAGACTCCCATGTATAAGGCAGTCCATAGACTCCCATGTTTAAGGCAGTCCATAGACTCCCATGTATAAGGCAGTCCATAGACTCCCATGTATAAGGAAGTCCATAGACTCCCATGTATAAGGCAGTCCATAGACTCCCATGTATAAGGCAGTCCATAGACTCCCATGTATAAGGCAGTCCATAGACTCCCATGTATAAGGCAGTCCACAGACTCCCATGTATAAGGCCAAGAAAAATAAAAATTTAGTTTCTCATCGTATTCATATTGCAAAAAGGATGCAGTGACACAGTTTTTAGTCCCCACAGATAAAGTCCAGGGGGCTCATAGATTGGGTCATGTCAGTCCGTTAGTCCATCCATGTGAGTCCATCCGTTCATGCAGATATCTCAGACGCTTTGACAAAATGTCACGTGACCTTTGACCTCAAATATACATATTTGTCATAACTCGGTAACCACAAGTGCTAAACCTTTCATATATGGTATGATGGGACACCCTATGATGCCACATATTGTACCTCATTAATTATGCACATATCTAATTTTGAGCGAGCCAATAGAGCTAGAGGTCTGATTTTTGGTATGTAGGGATAACAACAATACAATTTTTTTGAAAAAATGTCACGTGACCTCAATGACCTTTGACCTCAAATATACATATTTGTCCATAACTCAGGAACCACAAGTGCTACACCCTTCATATTTGGTATGATGGGACACCTTATGACGCCACATATTGTACCTCATTAATTATGTGCATATCTAATTTTGAGCAAGCCAATAGAGGTAAATGTATGATTTTAGTATATAGGGACAGACTATAGGATAGAAATTTTTTGACAAAATGTCATGTGACCTCGATAACCTTTTACCTAAAATACACGATTATGTCAATAAATAAGTAACCACAAGTGCTATGTCCTTTATGTTTAGTAGGATGGGAGACCTTATGACAACACATGCTTTACCTCGTTAATTATGCCCATATATAATTTTGGGCAAGCCAATAGAGCTAGAGGTCTGAATTTTGGCATATATGGATTAATTAGCAATACAATGGGTTTTTTTTTCAAAATGTCACGTGACCTTGATGACCTTTGACCTTGAATATGCATATATATGCATAACTCAGTAACCACAAGTTCTTTACGCTTCAATTTTGATAGGATAGTAGACCTTAAGATGTCACATCTTGTACCTCATTTATTATGCACATATGTATTTCTTGGCAGGCCAGTACAGCTAGAGGTCTGATCTTTTTTCCCGATTTAGAACTATAACTTAGACATGCCTCTTGTTTCAAAATGGGAACAATGACATAGACCTATGTGTCCATAGATCTGAACATATACACTCCAGTGATACTTCTTAATGACCTCATTTCCCTGCCCCATCAAGACTAATACTCCTATTACAAGTGGGGACTATGTCATTGTCAATGACTTGTTACTTCTAGAATATACAGAATATTATCTCACATAGTGAGTGTCTGAATATTATTCTGAATTGTATTCCAAAGCACATTCTGAAAGGACTCTTCTGGAATATACAGAATATTATCTCACATAGTGAGTGTCTGAATATTATTCTGAATTGTATTCCTAAGCACATTCTGAAAGTAACTCTTCTGAAAATTTCACATTCTTTGCCACTGCACCATCTCCCTAATACATACTGAAGACCCACGGTGTCCACTCAAGTCTCACTTTGATTTCTTAAACTACTCAGTAGATAAAATTTCTTTGTGCAGGTTGCTAGGGATAAGAGGCCTACTCATGAAATATAATCAAGTCGTGCAGATACATGCCAAAAGTTTGTTTCGGGGCAATTTTCATCAATTTCGGTCAAAAATGTTAAAAATCTTGTTTTCTGACCGAAATCATACAAACCTATATTGGGTTAAATTTTGTTACAAATTGGGTTGATTGTTACAAATAGGGTTGACGTGTCAACCCTATTTGTAACAATCAACCCTATTTGTAACAATCAACCCTATTTGTAACAAAGTTTAACCAATTTGTGACAAAAGCTAATTTTCAAAAAAACTCGGCCGTATTTGATGAAATCTTGATGAAATATACATATTAGTATTTTCGGGGGCAATTTCTTTGTTTTTTTCCATGTCGAAACTCATTTAACTACTCATTAGATAAAATTTTCGGCTCGCAGGTTTTTAGGGATAAAGGCCTCCATCTAACAGGTAATCATGTTTTTCAGATACATGCCAAAATTTGGTGGGCGGCATCAGTCACTAATTTTGGTCAAAAATGCAAAACAAATCTTCTTTACTGACAGAAGTCATACTAACCCTATTTGTATCAAAAGTTAACGCTATTTGTAATTCGTAAAACCAAAAAAAAAATTTTGCTCTTCCAATAACATGGTTTCAAAACAGGGCAGGTAGGTCGGCTGGTTTTTTTCCCCTATATTTTCTTTTAAATATGCACTTTTCAGGGGTCCAGGGCGATCTAATACTTACCACAACATTTCCAGAAAAAGCGTATCATACATATTAAAGGACTAAATACATAAAAGACGTCGACGTCCCAAGCAAAAATCAAATATCAGGTGACGAACACGTGATTTTACGGGGGGTTTTCTGTCTTTTTGTTACTTCCGTGTTTACGTTGCGCTAAAAAGTTTGGGTCGCAGGCAAAAAAATAGGGTAGGTCGGGTTATCGGAACACGACAACTTTTTTCTTTTGCCTATCCTATCCATCTGCAGGCAACCGAGACTTTGGTCGGCCTCTGTAAAGGATGCTTCATAGTAACTTAAATCATCATCAAACTTAAACTTAAAAAACTTTCAATCACGTCGGCCTTGAGTTCGATATTTTCCTCCTTCAGTCGTATTTTCTCAATATTACCTCAATAATAATGCCGTACAGCAATGGCAATGCCGTAAAATCGATAATTTTATCAAGCTTCAGCAGCCGAAAACCACATGGAATTAAGGCAGAAAGGACCCATCATGTAGTTACTCATAATCCAAGCCAGGCATAGATAGGTGACACACTACACATATGGTGTCCAAAGCTAGATAGTGGAGTCGTTTATGTTCCAGATACCTTCGATCTGGTATTTGACCTTATAGTATCGGTCACCCAAATAACCGAGTAGTTTAGAATATCACAAAAAATATAATCAAGTGCATTGTTTTAGAATTCGGGGGACAGATACTTTTGGAAGTGAGTAATCATAATTTTATTGAATGTTATCGTGATCCCTATGAACATAAAAAGTAGAGATGAAACGTGATTCTGAAGAGTATTCAGAACGAAAATCTCCGAATCTAAAAAGTGGTGCGGCCGATGCAGATAATAACATCGTTTATGATAGTCTACCTCTTGAGGTTTATGATACGAAATATGCCATGCACTTGACTCATCCCTTCATCAAAGGTCATAGGGTTACTTATCCATCAGCGCTCGGCAGCAACATCGAGTGGGAAATTATTATTATACTTTATTGTCCTAAAAAAAGGATAATCACCTTACAGCTCAGAGGATAGAAATAACAACCAGACAGACATAAAAAAAACCAAAAAAACAACACAGACTAAGTCAGCAAACACACGAAAAAAAAATACACTTCAGAGATTACCCTTGTGTCTCTGTCTCCCAGTTAATTGTCAGTGAAAATCTCCCTACAGCAGGTTATACAAACTGACGAATATTCAATTTGGATATTAAAATGATGGTAGACTTCATGACACTACTGACACTGGAAACGCATTCAACATTTAAATTTACAGTTGAGAAATACCTAAAAAAACAACATATTCCGACGTTGAAATATTTCAGGGCTCAAAGCAAAACTAAGAAATCATTCTTGATATTAAAACAAATGCAAAACCAACCGGAACGTTCCAATGCCTGCTCAGAGGATCACCCAAAAACAACCTTTAAGGGACCCATCAAAGGCGAAATTTTTAGATACTCGCCTACATGCAATACCCAATCGATTTCAAGAAAAAAGTAGAATTCTTCACAAGCAAATTGATAGACACAATATGCACGGCAACATAAACCAACAGAAACCATACTCAAAAATGTAAATAGAAAAACAAACAATCAAACATTCACAACATAAAATGACTTGATCTTCACAACAACATTTAGGCTCAACACATATCAAAACAAAGGATAAAAAAGAAAGCCCGTCAAAATATTTGAAGGACTTGATAAGTGGGAAGCAATTAAAACCCTTTTGCCGAAACAACCAACAAGAGCCTACAATAAAAACAAGTGTATAAATTAAAGCAGCGGCATTGAGGGTTCAAATGAATCCAAACAAATGCCAAGGCCGTATCTGTGATGAATTATCTGAAAATCAGGTAAAACGTCACCACAAGGAACCTTCATACAAAATGTCAAAGCAATTGGACGAGTAGATTCTAAGAAGAAGATTTTTGACCTGCTTTTTTAGCAAAAATGGCGAAATTGCCAAAAAAGAGTCGTGCATAGATCAGCACAATTCAATACGTCTTGAAGAATTATCTCCAGAAACCTGTATACCAAATTTCAAAACAAACCACCTCGCAATTTTAGAAAACATATTTTTTTCAAAAACGACATATTTCCCCAAAATATAGACCTAAATACGCATATTTCATCAAGATTTCATCAAATACGGCCAAGTTTTTTGAAAATTAGGTTTTGTTACAAAATTATTAAATTTTGTTACAAATAGGGTTGTTTCTTACAAATAGGGTTGATTGTTACAAATAGAGTTGCACGTCAACCCTATTTGTAACAATCAACCCAATTTGTAACAAAAGTTAACCCAATATAGGTTTAGTATGATTTCGGTCAGAAACAAGATTTTTAACATTTTCGACCGAAATTGGGGAAAATTGCCCAGAAAAAACCTTTGGCATGTATCTGCACAACTCGATTAAATGTTACGATGTATATCTTATACTAGGCAACCTGCACAACGAAAGTTAATCTAACGAGCATTTTCGGAAAAATAAGTTTCGACATGAAAAAAATAAAATTGCCCCAAAACATACTAATATGAATATTTCATCAAGATTTCATCAAATACGGCCAAGTTTTGTAGAAAATTAGGTTTTGTTTCAAGTTGGTTAAATTTTGTTACAAATAGGGTTGATTGTTACAATAGGGTTGATTGTTACAAATGGGTTGACACGTCAACCCTATTTGTAACAATCAACCCAATTTGTAACAAAAGTTAACCCAATATAGGTTTAGTATGATTTCGGTCAGAAAACAAGATTTTAACATTTTGACCGAAATTGGGGAAAATTGCCCCAAACAAACCTATCTGCATAACTTGATTATATCTTACGAATAGGCCTCTTATACTAGGCAACCTGCACAACGAAAGTTAATCTAACGAGCATTTTCGGAAAAAATGAGTTTCGACAAGGAAAAAATAAAAATTGCCCCAAAACATACTAATATGTACATTTCATCAAGATTTCATCAAATACGGCCAAGTTTTGTAGAAAATTAGGTTTTGTTTCAAGTTGGTTAAATTTGTTACAAATAGGGTTGATTGTTACAAATAGGGTTGACACGTCAACCCTATTTGTAACAATCAACCAATTTGTAACAAAAGTTAACCCCATATAGGTTTAGTATGATTTCGGTCAGAAAACAAGATTTTTAACATTTTTGACCGCAGTTGGTGAAAATGCCCCGAAACAAACCTATCTGCACAACTCGATTATATCTTACGAGTAGGCCTCTTATACTAGGCAACCTGCACAACGAAAGTTAATCTAACGAGCATTTTCGGAAAAAATGAGTTTCGACAAGGAAAAAATAAAAATTGCCCCAAACATACTAATATGTATATTTCATCAAGATTCATCAAATACGGCCAAGTTTTTTAGAAAATTAGGTTTGTTTCAAGTTGGTTAAATTTTGTTACAAATAGGGTTGATTGTTACAAATAGGGTTGACACGTCAACCCTATTTGTAACAATCAACCCAATTTGTAACAAAAGTTAACCCTATATAGGTTTAGTATGATTTCGGTCAGAAAACAAGATTTTAACATTTTCGACCGAAATTGGGGAAAATTGCCCCGAAACAAACCTATCTGCACAACTCGATTATATCTTACGAGTAGGCCTCTTATACTAGGCAACCTGCACAACGAAAGTTAATCTAACGAGCATTTTCGGAAAAAATGAGTTTCGACAAGGAAAAAATAAAAATTGCCCCAAAACATACTAATATGTATATTTCATCAAGATTTCATCAAATACGGCCAAGTTTTTTAGAAAATTAGGTTTTGTTTCAAGTTGGTTAAATTTTGTTACAAATAGGGTTGATTGTTACAAATAGGGTTGACACGTCAACCCTATTTGTAACAATCAACCCAATTTGTAACAAAAGTTAACCCCATATAGGTTTAGTATGATTTCGGTCAGAAAACAAGATTTTTAACATTTTCGACCGAAATTGGGGAAAATTGCCCCGAAACAAACCTATCTGCACAACTCGATAATATCTTACGAGTAGGCCTCTTATACTAGGCAACCTGCACAACGAAAGTTAATCTAACGAGCATTTTCGGAAAAAATGAGTTTCGACAAGGAAAAAATAAAAATTGCCCCAAAACATACTAATATGTATATTTCATCAAGATTTCATCAAATACGGCCAAGTTTTTAGAAAATTAGGTTTTGTTTCAAGTTGGTTAAATTTTGTTACAAATAGGGTTGATTGTTACAAATAGGGTTGATTGTTACAAATAGGGTTGACACGTCAACCCTATTTGTAACAATCAACCCAATTTGTAACAAAAGTTAACCCAATATAGGTTTAGTATGATTTCTGTCAGAAAACAAGATTTTTAACATTTTTGACCGAAATTGGGGAAAATTGCCCCGAAAAAACCTATCTGCACAACTTGACTATATCTTTCGAATAGGCCTCTTATACTAGGCAACCTGCACAACGAAAGTTAATCTAACGAGCATTTTCGGAAAACATAAGTTTCGACAAGGAAAAAATAAAAATTGCCCCAAAACATACTAATATGTATATTTCATCAAGATTTCATCAAATACGGCCAAGTTTTTTAGAAAATTAGGTTTTGTTTCAAGTTGGTTAAATTTTGTTACAAATAGGGTTGATTGTTACAAATAGGGTTGACACGTCAACCCTATTTGTAACAATCAACCCAATTTGTAACAAAAGTTAACACCATATAGGTTTAGTATGATTTCGGTCAGAAAACAAGATTTTTAACATTTTCGACCGAAATTGGGGAAAATTGCCCCGAAAAAACCTTTGGCATGTATCTGCACAACTCGATAATATGTTACGAGTAGGCCTCTTATACTAGGCAACCTGCACAACGAAAGTTAATCTAACGAGCATTTTCGGAAAAAATAAGTTTCGACAAGGAAAAAAATAAAAATTGCCCCAAAACATACTAATATGTATATTTCATCAAGATTTCATCAAATACGGCCAAGTTTTTTAGAAAATTAGGTTTTGTTTCAAGTTTGTATAAATTTTGTTACAAATAGGGTTGATTGTTACAAATAGGGTGATTTTTACAAATAGGGTTGACACGTCAACCTATTTGTAACAATCAACCCAATTTGTAACAAAAGTTAACCAAATATAGGTTTAGTATGATTTCTGTCAGAAAACAAGATTTTTAACATTTTTGACCGAAATCGGGGAAAATTGCCCCGAAAAACCTATCTGCACAACTTGATTATATCTTACGAATAGGCCTCTTATACTAGGCAACCTGCACAACGAAAGTTAATCTAACGAGCATTTTCGGAAAAATGAGTTTCGACAAGGAAAAAATAAAAATTGCCCCAAAAGATACTAATATGTACATTTCATCAATATTTCATCAAACACGGCCAAGTTTTGTAGGAAATTAGGTTTTGTTTCAAGTTGGTTAACTTTTGTTACAAATAGGGTTGATTGTTACAAATAGGGTTGACACGTCAACCCTATTTGTAACAATCAACCCAATTTGTAACAAAAGTTAACCCCATATAGGTTTAGTATGATTTCGGTCAGAAAACAAGATTTTTAACATTTTGACCGAAATGGTGAAAATTGCCCCGAAACAAACCTTTGGCATGTATCTGCACGACTTGATTATATCTTACGAGTAGGGCTCTTATCCCTAGGAACCTGCACAACGAAATTTAATCTCACGAGCATTTTCGTACAAATGAGTTTCAACAAGGAAAACAAAGAAAATTGTCCCCGAACATACTTATATGTATATTTCATCAAGAATTCATCAAATACGGCCAAGTTTCTTTGAAATTTAGGTTTTGTTACAAATAGGGTTGATTGTTACAAATAGGGTTGACATGTGTCACCCCTATTTGTAACAATCAACCCAATTTGTAACAAAAGCAGTTTCGGAAAAATGAGTTTTGACAAGGAAAAAAGAGAAAATTGCCCTCAAACATACAAATATGCATATTTCATTAATATTTCAACATATTTGGCAAAGTTTTTTTGAAATTAAATTTGTTACAAATAGGGTTGATTGTTACAAATAGGGGTAATACAGGCAGTACACTTATAGGTTACCTGAGCTCTTCAGTCATCGACTTAAATTTCTCTAAAATGGACGGCGGGTCGGTCTTTTTGTTCTCTTCTCATCTTTCAGAATTAGCATGTCCGTCGTGCGATCAGGAAGTTATCGCTGGCCGTTCCGATATAATCCTAAAGCATTCCCGAGTAAAAATCGACAACGATGCAGACAGCTGCTGCAAATCAATGCCCCCTTTTGAGGAGGGACTGTTTCTAAATTCACACTTTGCATCTTGTTACTTTTGAATCGAAAATATTCAGATAAAGTGGCTGATACCACAGTTCTAGAGGTGAATAGCAAAGGCATTTTCGGACCGGTTCCGATGCATTATCGGCTTGTCGCATCCCATAAAGTATTTTTACATCATTCAAGAAAGTTACACTTCTCCAAGAATGGCAAGATTTATCACTGCTCCTTTGGAATTTTTTGAGAAACAAGTGAAGCGGTGCGCGTTATTCATATTTTTCTCCAAGGAGTCGTTATTTTACAACATCGATGTCTTGTCACTCAAGAATATACCATCAGATAGAAACAAACTGTAAAGGGATACAGTCGTCGGAACTGCGCTTGTGCGAGTTTCTTGTTTACAAACAATGTATTTCGTGCACGTTATCAAGGTGCATCTCATCATCATAGCTGCAACATTTAAATTCTACAAAGTAGATTATGACTGACATGTTTTAACTTTCATCAATCACCATCGTACCATGGATGCAGTGTGTACATTGGTCGTATGGGTCCCATACGACCTTTGAACGCAGTTCCGACGACTGTTTCCCTTTAAACTGTTTCCAACAAATGTATTCACTGTGTGAGAACGCCATCACCGATTGAAACAAAAAAGTGAAGTGCAGAAGGTTTTACAGTTCAGTGATGTCATGGCATTTTTTAAATAAAAAGTCAAATTAAGCAAAAGTAGAATCTCCGTTTCTGAGGAACACTTTTACAGCGCATTTTTCTGTTGCCATGTAAACGTCACCTTTGTACACAGACCTCTGCCATGTTCAATTGTAACAAATGTCCTGATGTCAACTCTAAGCTTGATTCAGCTCCCAGGAGAATTATTTATTGTCGTAATCCCTCAAAGCTTAGGTCAAACTATTGTTCACTTTCCACCAACGCTGAAGAAACTAGGTCGACTGTTTTGCAGCATAGCGAAACGTTGTCACACCCTTATAAGTACACAAAACAGTTCGATAGAACCAGTCACCTTCCTTTATATAGAAACGGTTGTTTGATGACCACTACGCGGCTTATTAGTCAGATTCACTTCGCAGAGCACAATGGACCAGCCTTGACCGAACCATATGTCTCAGGTGACCCTTTCACTCGAGTAAAGAATGCCTGACAACAGACAAACGAGAAAGGAAGTCTGAAATTTACATTCATTACCTGTGACCTCGCAAACCTGCAGAATTTCAAGTGATCAATGGCTATGTCTACAGATGTGTTTAACGTGTCGCAAAACAAACATCAGTCTTTCTAAGGATTTGTCTCGGACTACAACAAGAGTTTTGCTTCCTTTCGATTCGACTGCGCAAGGGTGGATTGATTAGTTTTTTTGCAGATGTTTGGGACCACGTGAAAACCCACGGGTCACTGTTCAAGGTTATCGAAGCAAAGCCACCTTTTCATTAAATCATAGAATTGAAAATACATAAAAGGCTTTTTATCACTTAATAATACACTCTCTAACTGCATTCAGTTAACACTCACGCTGCACAAAAACGAGGGAAAATGGAAAAAGTACGGGCGTGTGTGATTCTCGACCAAAGATTAAGTCACTGACAACCTGATGCACAGCAAACACTCGCATCCCCGGGCTAGTTATTCAATTGCTGTTTTTGATCATTCATTAGTTAAAAAACGTCGAACGAATAGCTTGAACATCCGTTTTGGATGCAACGTCACAAATGGTTGTTACCACACTGACTGCATGTGGTGACATAAAGTTTGATGTCAGTGTGGAAGGTGACCAGTGGCCAAAGTGTT
This sequence comes from Ptychodera flava, assembly GCF_041260155.1. Lineage (NCBI taxonomy): Eukaryota > Metazoa > Hemichordata > Enteropneusta > Ptychoderidae > Ptychodera > Ptychodera flava. The sequence continues at coordinate 8,644,850 of NC_091933.1, read as the reverse complement.
TCTCAGCGCTATACAAAGCGTTGTACTTAGAATTTTTCGATTTGTTTAAAGCCTGAAATAGCGGTAGCATTGTTCAGTAGAATTCGCGATTGGTAACAAAAGAGATGATATATCTCCGCAACTAGATTTACTTAAACAAAACCAAAATGTAACAACACAGTAAGTCAGGTTATGAAGTGGCTAGGGGCAAAATATCTACTGATGAATGAATTTTAATAACTTGAATGATAGCTTACTCCACTTGCAAATGTTCTCTGCACTTAGGTAAGTAACAACGTGCGTTAGTCGGCGCGTCTCGCGAGTCAGAACTGTGTTTCCAAATTACGATGCAATGCATACAGACCAGTAGGCCTTACCACGATAGAGATTGACGGTTTGCGAAATCCAAATATACATCACACCATATTCCAACGTTACAGAAGGGTTAAGGTATAGAATGCACTTCGTGGACAGATACTCGGATTTTAAAGCTCTTGGTGTCAGACGATATTTTACCGTCTTAGTTTTTCGAAAATCGAAAATTTTATTTTTTCTCCATAGAGTTAATAGGGATGGCAGCCATTTGAATTCAAATATCGGAAAAATTTGGGTAATTTGTTTCTCTAGTACAAAACTTTGAACGGTGATCCTCTATTTTTATTCTTGATTTTGAGAAAGAATAAGCGAAAGACTCGTTAAGGAAAATTTGAGCAAAAGTTTAAGTCTTTCACTTTCGAGGTGCATATTACCTTAAGTCATATATGCCTCCATTCGCAAAATGTCGCCGTACTAAGATGTCCTGTCTATACGTTAAGGTTGTATTGCACGCACCTTGAAACTCAATCAAGAATAACAATCAGGGGTCACCAGGCACGAAAATGTTTCAGTACTAACAAAAATTACCAAAACTTACAGACCTGTAAAATTCAATATGGCCTCTCTATTTTTTTATGTTAACACCTTGGCGGAAAATTAAATGCTTAATTTTCACGCAAAACAAGTCGGTGAAAACTTGATTTACCCCAAAGGCTGTAAAATAAATCCACACAAACAGTGGACCAGAAAAGTATCGTAAAAATTCGAGCGCCCAGAAACTGTCCCCGGCGTATATTCTACCTCAAGGCTACCGATGAAATAGTTACTTGGCTTCTATTAACATCACAGTTCGTGCTTTTCAGTGAAAACTTCAAACCATTAAACTAAGGAAGGTCTGTATACAGGAAAGTTAGCAAACGGATTACACAGCGTAGACTGAGAATTAGAATATATTAGCAAAGTCTAGGTTATGACTATTATCGACATTGAAGTAGCATTTACTTGTCTATAACCCTGGGCGATGTTGCGTAGATTACCTGAACAAACCACGCTACAACTCATCAATCACCAACTCACCTAATGTGGACATGCCTCGGAAACAAGCCTTCTGATAAGTGGATTTCTGGCAAACACAGAGTAATCGAGCCGCAAAGAAAGCCTTTTTCGCTCCCAGAGAATTACTTAGCGCTTTCGAGTCATCGCAATCCCCGTGTCTTAAAAGGTCATTCGACATAAACTGCAATACAGGAAATGCGAGCGGTAATCTCAGTATTCTAGCGGACCCATCTTTTAAAATCTTACTGTGGAGGAAACTGTGGGCATAATCTATAGGTGAGTCACACACGAAAGATTACATCAGTCTTTGTTACTGTAAATCCAAACATGAAATTCATAGCATGTCCGAAATTCGTTTTATGCGTGAGAAAACTGATGACGCAATCATATTTGTGTATTGTGTCACGGGTAACTCATATGATAGCTATCTATTGTCTAAATACAGAAGAGAACGGAATGGGATAAAAAGTCATGTCGTTGTTAAGATTGAGCTTGTTTCAAAGAAATATTAACTTTCAATATTTCTGTACGATTTCAAGCGTGCTTTACACAACGAAATTGGTTGTTTTCGAATTTTGCAGCGTCCTTTCAGCTTAGCATCTTTACGTAACGTGTTTGCGCGACCATAAAGTGTATGAATTTACTAGCTTGCCTGATTCGCGCGTAATTCTCGGCCGAATGGCCATCTCATCATCTTGACGCCGTTTCATTGGTTTCAAATCAACAATTTCTCGCGTGGGATCATGAACAGGAGCGCTTGTAATTTGTGACATACTAGTAACGGTAGTCATCGGTCAATTCCACCAATGGCAGACGAAAGGGAAGACATTAGACGAGCCATAGAGATTTTATCAGGATGACACGAACCATTTAATCTTCAGTAACTTGTAACACCGAATTGTCATTACTTCACTTATTTCATTAGTTTGGAAAGAAAGCCTATAGAATAGACTTCATCGTCTATAGTTAAACGAGACCCGATTCAGAACATGCCAGGGAAACTCCATCGTCCGCTCGCACGGCTCGTTAGCTCGTTCCACTAATCACGACTGATTTCGGGAAGCATCCAGCTGCCCGGAGAGGGGAGACCTTGGCAAGCGAAGATGTGGAAACTCTGAAAACTTGCCTGCTCTGTTTCTATAGTCGTTCGTCGGACAAGGAGATTTGACAATGAAGGGCATGTCCTCAAAGAACCCCACTGGTTCTCTCTGAGATTTTAATGTACACTTCTCATTAGGGCGAACGAATACAGAGCGTTGAATAAGATTTGGTTCGCCCAGAGCAATTTCACACCATTCAGAAGCACTCTGAATGCACGAGTTTTTCAAACTCTGACTTATGAATAAAAGCAGCTTTTATTTGGGCGGTGAACGTGAATTCACTCGACGATTGCAGGTCACTTCTGTCGTGTTATATGCAACAAGAAGAATTAGGCCTATGTGGAAGTCTTACTGTAAGTAAGCTACCAATGCTCACCAGAAATACGTGCATTCGTTTTGCAAAGAGAAATTGCTTGTAGCATCGTATAAACTATAGTTAACAATAAAACAATTACATTGATCTTGTTACGTGTTCTCATATTAGTACCGTACAATAATTATGATCGATCGAGGTATTAATGTCACTTTGTTACGAGGCTGTTTCAAATAGACATAAACTGACAACTAGAGACAAAGGCACTATAGGAGCAACAAACAGCGTCTCACAGTGCAATCAGTGGAAAGCTCTGACGGTAACCTACAAACCATATATTGATGGACACTGTTGTACGAGTCGAATCACCGAAGCTTGTTATCACACACTATGCTTTTCAGTCGTGTTCCGGATAAGCTTACTTTTCTATATCGCCAATACATTCTTTCATGGCATTCTTTCACAGTGTGTACAATGTCACAATGGTCATTGGGGCAAAATTAGACAGTTATTATTGGGCTTTTAGAAAACTCCGTTTCAATGTGCCTAATTGCAGTTTTGAAAAATCTCCCCTGCTTGACTGGAAGACGTCACACAATCATTCACAATCTCGTTTTTCTCATTAGGTTGATGTATTCAGTATTTCGCTGGTTCTTAGATCTCTAGGACTCCTTTGAAATGCGACTATGTTATATCATATACTCGTATACATACGGGACTGCAGAATATTGGGTGTACAGAAGTCTAGCTATATTCTGCTATTCATTATTCGTTGTTCTTCACACGGACAGGGTGGTTGTTTTGGTACTTTTCATGACGAATTCAATGAACTAAAGTAAATGTTGGTCAAGCACGATGCGATTCAAATAAAACCTAACTATCCCTAGCTACCCTGAGATGCTACGGATTGCTGGATGATGCCGTCAGCTTTCTGGTAATGACGTAGTATAACTAATAAACGTCCGCACTGTGTCGTCGTTTTCTTCATCTGTTCACTTTGTACTTGCGTTCAAAGGCATGCCTTGTTGAGCCCTCTTGTTTCAAAGATTTCAAAGGCCAAACGGCAAACAATTGGCAGAATTGGTGCCCCCAGACGGTTAACTATGTCCCCGGAAATTGTGTCACTGTGTTGAAGATACTTTCGAAGGTAATACAATCTCAACGTGCGACGAAGGTAGAATGTAGTACTTGTCATTGACATGTCTGTTGCTCTGGTTGGCATGAAATTGCTGCTACAACTTTACTTATGCAGTAACTTCGGTATATGAGCAAATCGGGTTTCACATTTTGCCTTCACACAATTTGAAAGTCTATCAATCTTCCGTAAGTTGCCGTGGCGATAGGTGTCTTGTTCAAATACATGCTCTTACTATATCAGTAGCTATACTATTTGAACGAGAAGCACTTGCCAGTTTTTCGTCTCTTCAATTCGTCTTCGACATTGCGAAAGTTCAAGGTGGCATAGTAGTGTTGTTGAACCTATGTTGAGAAATCGAGGGCCTATGGATTACCAGACCAACATAACATAACCGTCAGTTGAAACAAAAGGTTGAGATATCGCTATTTTCAGGGATTCCCTCGCCGAAGTTTGTATTTATACTCGCGAATAGCATCACAAGGTCACGCTAAATGACTACCGTTGAAAAACTCGTTGCATTGATCCATTGTTTGATATGTCTTTCAATCCTATATTTAGGAAATTTAAGGTAGTATGCGACTCGAAACTTATAAATACTTAAACTTTTGCTCAAACTTTCCTCAACGAAACTTTAAACCTTAATAAAGAATTAAAGCCAGGAGTCACCGTACAAATGTTTGTACTGGAGAAACAAATTTCCCAGTATTTGCCGATATTTGAAAAATGGCCGCAACCCATGTGTTAACTTTATGGGGGAAAATTAGATTTTCGGTTTCACAAAAATAAGCGGTGAAACCTTTACTTACTCCACGAAATTCAAAAAGAGCCCCCACAAAGAGTAGAACAGAACGTATTTAGGAAAAAATGAGTCCGTGTATCCGCTTCAAGGCTCGTTCTACCTTTTAATTGTCTTTTCAGTTCATAACTGTCGTTTAATTAGTGCAAAACCATACCCATTATTACTAGGTTTTTTAAGTTGAATGTTTTCTCATGAAAAGTTATTGTGTTTGCTTCAAAAGTCTATTATAATGCAGAGCTTTTTCGTGGAGAAAAACCAATTCAAACGTTTTACACAATCCTCACTCGATTGTTTTTTCTCAGAAAGAAAAATACGAATCGCTCGGGCTATTATCGGTGAACCGTGTAAAAAGGCGAATCATCGGCCCTGAAAGCTAATCCACTAATTCTCCACAGGATGTGAAACAAAATGAACACAACTACTGCATTTAGCGAAAGAATCAATTTCTGAAATTGATGTCAGGGGATTTTTGCTGTGGTATTTATGTACGATCACGTGTTCGGGAATATCTCCCCTAGCCTGGAATTAACGTGCATGAAAGCCTGCCCTCAGTGACTATGCCGACATGGATATTAGGGTTACATCTAATGTCGGCATGTTTTGACGTAAATGCCATACCAGCAACCTTAATCTCTTGTAAATTAAACCCAGGGGCAAGTTAGCCGCTTTATTTTCCATAAGTGAACACACCGAGGCTTATTTATTTACAGCGGTTTATGGTGAGAGGATTAGACAGATATATAACTCATATATCTACGATATGGGCGAAGCGAAATTGGTGATAACTTTGATATGACTGATTGTTCATATGAAGAGATAAATCAACGTCAGCTTACCTTTTATGCGCAGGCGCATTGGCGTTCGGTGAGCTACAAGATATCATTACTCAAATTGTATAGATAGCTTCTCCGTCATCGGATGGATTCAAAGGTTTAGGTTCACCACGAGGTGAGACCTCCACACATCGATCACAACTTTATTTCTAAATTTGATTTCATTTCGATAAAGGGTCACGAAAACAGTTAGTCGCCTCCTGCCGTGCACAAAGATAACAATCTCACGTGCACATACGTTTCTCCAAAAAACACGTCGTTCACTTTATTTCCAATTATCCCTGAAACCAGCATGTCTCTGTACGGTTAATTAAAGTATACCACCCTTTTTCTGTTAGGCGGAAAGCGATATTTTGTGAGAAATCGAAGCAACCTCCGAGGCCTCTTTGATAAAACGTTAGTGCAAATTCAATTAAAACATTTATCAGTATTCACAAAAATCGAATTACACCATTGAATTTTTTAAATGTAAATTTGGAACAGTGACTCAAATGAAACTTTTGATGGTCTTTGTTGGTGTACTATTAATTTCAATTCCGTCGACAGTGTTATTGATGTTATGACAATGTCACCGCAATGAGCTCTTCAGCTGATATGACAATAACTTGTTTGTCACGAGAGGCAACCACTGCGCCTGCGCTCTCACAAACCAACATGCACACACGCAAGTTCTTGGATACGCTGAGCTAAGGTGGGCCTTGAAAATGAAAGACTTAAACTTTTTTTTCAAAAACTTTCCGTAATGAAACTTTCAATCACACTCTTACCAGATCAAGAGTAACAATCGGAGTCACTGTGCAAATTTTACCGATATTTGAAATTCAAAATGGCCGTCATACCTGTGTTTACCATGTAGAGGAAACATTAAATTTTCGATTTTTCACAAAACTGAAATGATAAAAAGTTTATTTATCCCAAGGGCATCAAAATGAGCCCGAACAAGTGGTAGATCAAAAAATCTATCCCAGAGACCTATTCAACATTAACGACAGACAAGTCAAGGCTAAGGTAAAGTGCAATAAATGTCATCATCATATACAATCTGACATTAGACTGGCGCTTTTTCCACGTAATTTCAGTAACTATTCAATGAAGTATCAACTGCATGTTCAAAGTTTCTTTTTCAACACTTGGTCTGCCGCGTTGTGAGTGACGGTTCACCCTACAAATTGGTTTGCATAGTGTTTTCTATTGTTACTGACATGTCCTTGGCACCTACCATTTGTGAGTTTCGGCGGAAACAATTTTGAAATTAACCTTTGAATATAAGCAAAACAATCTTATTTAATGATGCATAACCTTTCACTAGTACAATGAGAGACTGTCACACACCGCTCGGTAAACACAAAACACAGGATAACAATTACTGCCAGCCTTTCAGTAATCGAAATCAATGAACTAAATATCATTTGTACACGAAAACATACATGTTTTTGAATAATTTTGTACAGCTTTTGTTAAGAACAATGTTGCTTCATCGAAGCGGGACAGATGTCAAAGTTCCGCTTTGCAAGATATTCTATATTCTATGAACGATCGCCCTTTAACTTCTGACACAAACGTACACTAATATTAAAGACGCACGGACTAAATCGATCACGCGTGAATTTTGTGCCGATTCTTTGTCGACTCTTCCCGTACAGTTGAAAACTTCACAAGCATTTTATTGACATCCTGTTCCAGACCGATGCTCGGGTAACTGTGACACAACGCAGGTGATGCTTTAAGTCATCCATGCAGGTACTACAGGGGCAAAACAGTGACAGAGTCCGACCGCTTCAACTCTGTGTAAATACAACGCAGACGACAATACAAATCAGCAAGTAGACACGTTCCCACGCGCGCCAAATTTCGTAGTGCAACCAAGTCGGCCAAAACATGGTAAAGGTAAACAGCGGCATTTCAAGTTGCAGCCACATAAAAGCGTACAACACACAACAGCTCGTAACTCACTTTACCGCTGTCGTTAACAAGCACAGTTGGAGCTTTGTATAGAGGTTGTGTACCTCCAGGAATTTGAATAAGTTCGCCTTCTGTCGATTGACAATTCGTATCCGTAAAGTAGGAAACAAAATGGGCATAGGCATAAAACAACTCCAAGACTACTCAAAGAACTTGAGAGCTTCAGAATTACCTACGAGTGATCTCCAACACCAACTTTTAGCACAGTATTTTAAGCTATAAGCCATCACACTACTTAAAGTACCCTAGGAACATAAAATCATGTTGAGTTGGTACTGCTCAGGCCGAGCAGGCATTTAAGCATCGATCGATGAGCAAAGGTTCTACTTTGGAGTAACATGACGTGCGCTGTCGTAAAATCAATCGAGAAAAACTGGTCGCTGTTGCTTAATTGGACCTAGAATTATCGGGAAGCCATGAGTGTCGAAACCCCCCTAGGTTTTTTCTTTTAATAAGGCAAAACTCTATACACTTAGCGGAGCGGTGATTGACAATCAACCAAAGTGCCCAATTTGGATGAGTAATAGTAAATTGCACACGTTGATCAAAGTGTCTGTATTCATTCTTGCAATGATGTCACAAATACCTGAATTCAAATCATTTCTGACACTTTCTTTGAAAATGTGATATCGGATCGTGTACACAAGTCTATAACTATGAAGTCCACTGTTTAAACTACATTTCAGCAGAGGAAGTGAGAGTACCTCAGTTCACATGTTGAAGACTCGATCACAAATTTTATCGGCTATGGGCAATTTTGATTTTCTAGTGCATCTATCCGTGACAACTTTAGGATCAGCAGTGAATATTGGGACAACGTTGCAGTATAGTAATAATAAGTACGGTTGTAAAGCGCCAAATCTCTGAAAACAAAGCTAGAGGTTCAAAACTGACAAAGTACACTGTGTAAGAGGAAATTTTGGAACACTGGGGCTTGAGCTGGGCGAATGAAAAAAATGTTAAACTATTGTTTTTAAAGAGGCGGATCTTAGAGAACGGCGGACGGAAAGAGCAGATTTTGAGTGACGGACTGAATTGAAGACACGTACGTGCAATTGCCATGAAGATGGAGTCAGTTTGCTTTCTGCTTTCTGCATGTCACACAAACAAACAACCCCCAAATGTAATATATGACTAAGGTCTTTCAGGGTTATAAAGGTAAGAATGAAAAGGTAACAAATATGTGATATATCTGTTGCAGGTGAACACAATACACCTGGACGAGGTGAAACTCGAAACGACAGACGGTATCAACACCACTAGGGAATATTCCAAGAAGAAGCAGCCGGAAAACATAGGTAGCATGAAAGGGACGAAGGGAAAAGCTAGCAAATTTCGAGAAAGGGCATACTCAACGAGATCAGATGCCTCCAGCATGTCTGGCTTGAAAGATGTCTGTCGAATATGTCACTGGTACGCGGAAGCACGAGGAACCGACAACCAGGTGGAAGGTGAGTAAAACGCCACCACGCGACCAAGTCGGTGTTTAAACTCTTGTGTATCTTATTAGTATCATAGTGATCAGTTAAACTTGTGAAGTTGACAGAGGATTTCGATTGTTCAGTTGAGTGCTTTTCCGACAATTTTCGTCTGCTTCATTGTCATAATTTCGATACAACTTGTAGTTGGCATTATTGCACTAAAAGCCATTTTCGATCGAAGATATGGGTGAGGGATGTTGAGAGAAAGGACGCATAGTATATTTCCTGCTATCGGTACTACCAAAAAAGTAGTCATTTTCGATCGGCCAAAAGGTTGCACTTTCTACTTGACATATAGCTCTACTATGTTATGTAAGCTCTTATGCGTAACCATTAACAGTAATTTTATTACTTCCAATATATTTTTTTTAAAGTTATTTTACAGTATCAAGCATACAATACGTTCAAACATTACAGGTTTTCATCATCTCTGCAGTGCGCAGCCTCAGTATCCTCTGTAGCTTCTAATGCATATCACTCTGTACTCAATTTTCAGAGTTAATCTTCCCGTGCGCATGCCTGTACGCCGGGGTGCATCAAAGATGCATTTACAAATGGGCGTCGAAAATGAAATCCAATGTCTGCGAAGTTTGTGACCAAAAATTTGACCCGAAATATGTACCGGAAATAAAACAACCAGTAAGTTTTCTCCAAAGAAATTCTTTTCTTGAATACCTTTGTACCATTGTCTGTGATGCGTTCAGTGTGGTAGGAGTTCAATTGTACACTCGTAATCACTCATTTAACTTGCTCTCACGCGTTTATACACATCCTATGTCCATTGAATTCTGCATACATTCTGTGACATCATCGTTTTTCCTCCCGTTCACGAAACATACTGAATTTTCGCCCATATACTAGTAATTCCAACACGATTGGAACTAATTTGGGATAATTGGATGATGAAGTAATATCTTTTTAAGTGGCAAAAGTAAGCTCATCTGTTTTTCTTTTTAAGTTACACACTTGTTTTTATGAGTAATTTGTAACATTGCAACATTCAGTTATATGACATCTAACAATTTCGAGTAATGTGAAAAATATAAAGATCCAATTATCCCAAATTAGTTCCAATCATGTTTTCGTCAAAGAACGAAAATAGTCTTGAGACATGTGAAGCGAAATCATGTTCTATGGTATGTATTTCATCAGGAAAATTAAATAATACATATGATTTAGGAAGTTTACTGCCACCAAGAGGCACAGAAAGGATCGCTTTCGTTTCTTGTGACTCTACTCATGAACGACGTTTCCTTCAGGGTGTAATTGTAGATTGCATCTCTATATAGCTTAAAGTGGTTTCCAAAGAACATTTTTATTCAGCAGCTTATTCGAAAAGTCGAAGAGACGGGCAGGGTAAACACACGTAAAATGTATTAGACAAGACGGGCAAAATATCGTTGTGAAATTGTACCGAAGCTGACGGATAACCAACATTTTGTTCACCAATTTTGTCTCTACAGTACATCAACTGGAACTTCGTGCCATCGTACACCAGACGGAGATCAATCATTGCATCGATAATTCTGACATTTCTTGTTGCGATCACAGTCATAACGAGTTATTTGCTCGTCAAAACTTTAATGAAAGGCGAGAACATCAAAGACTCAATGCACATTGTGTGGCCACTCATTGCCGTCGTGTCAATATGCTGCATGGGACTGATCTGCTTCGTCACGTGGTTCTGCGTCTTCTGCCGGGAGACGGTCAAGGAATACAGTGAGGCCTCAAAGAAACACATGCGGCGAATAGAAGAAGCTTAATTTTGTATGGACAACTTCATCGTTTGAAACACGCAATCTGAGTTGACATTTATTCGCACCCACAGCAGCTGACAAAAATACAACCCTGGAAACATGTTCACTCTGAGTGACGTACGGGGGCAACTCGTAAAACGAATTCTTAAAATAGCGACTCGTCGCCTTTGCCAACTTTCTCGGTAATTTTGACAGAACTTTGTCAGTGCCAACCTCAGTTCTTGATTCCATGAAGTGCGCGGGACACCGTCACAGTACATATACAGACACTCTGATTACCGATGCTGGACATTGGTATCGCATCCTTCACACTAAACACTGGGATATATGATAGTGCCAAGGGCTCATTTTTTAAAATTCAGATATTTGGATTTGTAATCAGTTTATTTTGTATATATTTGTCGAAAAGATAGCAATTGATGGAGGTTCAAATACTCAGATTAACCTACAGTATTTACATAGTAACTTCAGGTGTTATGATAATTAACAAACTGTAGCCAAACTATTGAAAGTGATGTGTAGTATTGTTTGTCATATATGCTAACAACGAAGTTATTCTCAGGTAATATTTTTAGGTTCGGACTGATATTATTCGCTGCATCTTGCCTTGTATACATATCATTTTAATCCAAAGCTTTTAAGGGATCGTAGATAATTAAAACACGCACACGGCAATCGAAACTCACTGCGTTTGTTTTAGAAGTGCGAAAACTCAAGGACGAAATCGTGTTAACCCCCGCCACACACACATACACCCACCCACCCACACACCCCCCCCCACCACACACGATAAATAGTTGAAATAGCTCTTTTGAATATTACACTAATGACAGGATTTTGAACACCATAAATAACTCGAGTAATACAAGATACCCATACCGGAAAGATTGGTGAAATTTTGATCGATACATGGGTCAGTTCCAGTTTTCGTCTAGTCAATGATGACAATGTGGATTCCCGTGACAGTCAGTGTTAACAAAGCACACGATAAAAACATACGATTCTTCAAGTTCAATAATAATAGGTTCAAAAACGATTTTTTTTGCAGTTTTATGCAATCTTTTCTCATGCACTCCACCACGAGGACACATTTCGTCCCATCATTCACAGAACAGTATAAAATAAACCATAAACTATAATAAAGGGAGTGAACAATGAAAGAAAAACAGACTGAAACATTGTTTCCCTCTACGGTTTCTGTTTGTACTGACCTCATACCAATAGTTTGAGCTGATAGCAATCTGTACAATCAAAATACAGCTGTGGGTTTCGTTCGTCGTGTGCGTGTTCTACTCATCGTCCACGGCCCCTAACAAAGTCATTTTCGTGTGTTCCTTCTTGCTAGACACAGTTGAGTCTCGTTTCAATTTATTAAACGTTCTATTCAAGCACGTTAAATATTTTAAACCACTATTGGAGGTACTTAAGGGAATTATCATAGTGACAGATCTCCAAGTATTTGTCGTCAATATTGTTCCAGTGTTTTTTAACCAGTCTGGTGCCTGGCATTTTATGATTATGGATATTTCTGTGTAATGATTCCGAAAGATAGAAAGAATAAAATGGTTATAAACTGTGTAATAATGGTCGCACCATTCCTCAGTTCGTTAAGTACGCTTTTCTATAGTCAACACTGGTTTCCGTAAGGGCTAAGTAATCCTTTATTCTTGCAGTGCAGCAGTTGACAAGTTCGCCTTTCATTGTTTAGACGAACCTATCGCTTCGAACAGCCACAAAAAATGTGTGCTTGGTTGTCTGAGTTGTTGTAAGAGAACCTATACGATTGTCAGAATGCAAAGAAACAAAACGCAATGAATACAAAAACGCTGTTGTTTCGTCATATACAACT